>NW_026907041.1:0-280199 GCF_033978795.1 Nerophis ophidion | reverse complement strand
ATGGAATAAAAAAAACTAACTTGTGTCTTTGCAAACCTTACAAAAGATCATTTTTCTAGTACAACTAACAAAAATACATATCTCTAGGCATTATTAGCCATTTGGCATGTGTTGTTTAAAAGTTATGTTTGAATACATTTTATTGCTTTTTTCGCATTATCTCAGGATTCTAAGACTATTATAGTCATATTGAATAAAAACTACTTTTTGCATTTGCAAGATTTAAAAAAGCATATGTTTCGAGTAAAACTCCCAAAGATGCATTATTTCAGGCATTATTAGCCATGTTTCATGTGTGGTGTAGGAGTTATGTTTAAATAACTGTCATTTGGGCGTTACAGTATACAGTCATATTGAGTAAAACCTGGTTTTTGTATTTGCAAACCATAGAAAAACAACTGTATCTAGTAAAACTAACATGTACTCCTTATCACAGGCATTTTTAGACATTGTGCACGTTTGGATTAGGAGTTATGTTGGAATACATTTTTATTGCTTTTTTCGCATTATCTCAGGATTCTAAGAACATTCTAGTCATATGAGAAAAAAACTACTTTTTGCATTTGCAAGATTTAAAAAAGCATATGCTTCGAGTGAAACCCCCAAAGATGCATTATTTCAGGCATTATTAGCCATTTTCCATGTGTGGTGTAGGACTTATGTTTAAATAACTGTCATATTGAGTGTTACAGTATACAGTCATATTGATTAAAACCTACATTTTGTATTTGCAAACCATAGAAAAACAACTGTATCTAGTAAAACTAACATGTATTCCTTATCACAGGCATTTTTAGACCTTTTGCACGTTTGATTAGGAGTTATGTTGGAATACATTTTTATTGCTTTTTTCGCATTATCTCAGGATTCTAAGAACATTATAGTCATATTGAGAAAAAAACTACTTTTTGCATTTGCAAGATTTAAAAAAGCATATGCTTCGAGTGAAACCCCCAAAGAGGCATTATTTCAGGCATTATTAGCTATTTTCCATGTGTGGTGTAGGACTTATGTTTAAATAACTGTCATATTGAGTGTTACAGTATACAGTCATATTGAGTAAAACCTAAATTTTGTATTTGCAAACCATTAAAAAAATAACTGTATTTAGTAAAACTAACACTTATTCAATATCACAGGCATTTTTAGACATTTTGCACGTTTGGATTAGGAGTTATGTTGGAATACATTTTTATTGCTTTTTTCGCATTATCTCAGGATTCTTAGAATATTATAGTCATATTGAGTAAAAAACTACTTTTTGCATTTGCAAAATTTAAAAAAGCATATGCTTCCAGTAAAACTCCAAAATATGCATTATTTCAGGCATTATTAGCCATTTTTAATGTGTTGTGTGGGATTTATGTTTAAATAACTGTTATATTGAGTGTTACAGTATACAGTCATATTGACTAAACCCTCATTTTTGTATTTGCAAACCATAGAAAAACAACTGTATCTAGTAAAACTCACATGTATTCAATATCAGGGACTTTTTTAGACATTTTGCACGTTTGGATTAGGAATTATGTTGGAATACATTTTTATTGTTTTTTTCGCTTTATCTCAGGATTCTAAGTACATTACTGTCAATTGAGTAAAAAATTATATTTTGTTTTGCAAACCTTGCCAAATGTTTTTTTCAGGAAAACTCTCAAAGATGCATTTCTTCAGGCAGTATTAGACATTTTGCATGTGTGTTATGTTTAAATAACTGTCATATTGAGTGTTACAGTATACAGTCACACTGAGCACAATCTAAATTGTGTATTTGCAAACCATAGAAAAACAACTGTATCTAGTAAAACTCACACGTATTCAATATCAAAGGCATTTTTAGACATTTTGCACGTTTGGATTAGGAGTTATGATTTTATTGCTTTTTTTGCATTATCTTAGGAATCTAAGAACTTTATAGTCATGTTGAGTAAAAAACTACTTTTTGCATTTGCAAAATTTAAAAAAGCTTATGCTTCGAGTAAAACTCCAAAAGATGCATTATTTCAGGCATTATTAGCCATTTTTAATGTGTGGTGTAGGAACTATGTTTAAAAAACTGTCATATTGAGTGTTACAGTATACAGTCATATTGACTAAAATCTCCTTTTTGTATTTGGAAACCATAGAAAAACAACTGCATCTAGTAAAACTCACGCGTATTCCATATCATAGGCATTTTTAGAAATTTTGCACGTTTGGATTAAGAATTATGTTTGAATACATTTTTATTGTTTTTTTGGCTTTATCTCCGGATTCTAAGTACATTACCGTCAAATTGAGTAAAAAAAAATTATTTTGTTTTGCAAACCTTGCCAAATGTTTTTTTTTTTTTTCAGGAAAACTCTCAAAGATGCATTTCTTCCGGCATTATTAGACATTTTGCATGTGTGGTGTAGGAGTTATGTTTAAATAACTGTCAAATTGAGTGTTACATTATACAGTCATATTGTATAATGTAACTACTAGAAAAATACTTTTTGTTTTCGCCAACCTTACCAAATGTTTTTTTTTTCCAGAAAAACTCTCAAAGATACATTTCTTCAGGCATTTTTAGACATGTTGCATTTCTACTTTAGGAGTTATGTTTCAAAAACTGTCATTTTGAGTATGACCAATATGAGGCCAGGAAAACCTAATTTTTGTATTTGTGAACCTCTCCAAAATACCTGATTCTGTTAAAACTCACATAAATTCAATATTACAGGCTTTTTAAGACAAATTTCAAGTTTGGTTTGGAGTTATGATTATAAAACTTTAATATTTAGTATGATAGTTACACTGTTATATTGAATAAAAAAACTAACTTGTGTCTTTGCTAACCTTAAAAAGACACATTTTCTAGTACAACTAACAAAAATACACATGTCTAGGCATTATCAGCCATTTTTCATGCGTTGTTTGGAAGTTATGTTTGAATACAATTTTATTGCTTTTTTCGCATTATCTCAGGATTCTAAGTACATTACTGTCAAATTGAGTAAAACATTATTTTTTGGTTTTTGCAAACCTTGCCAAATGTTTTTTTTTTTCAGGAAAACTCTCAAAGATGCATTTCTTCAGGCATTATTAGACATTTTGCATGTGTGGTGTAGGAGTTATGTTTAAATAACTGTCATATTGAGTGTTACAGTATACAGTCACATTGAGTAAAACCTAAATTTTGTATTTGCAAACCATAGAAAAACAACTGTATCTAGTAAAACTAACATTAATTCAATATCACAGGCATTTTAGGACATTTTGCACGTTTGGATTAGGAGTTTTGTTGAATACATTTTTATTGCTTTTTTTGCATTATCTCAGGAATCTAAGAGCATTATAGTCATGTTGAGTAAAAAACAACTTTTTGCATTTGCAAAATTTAAAAAAATGTATGCTAAATTTTGTATTTGCAAACCATAAAAAAAAACTATATCTAGTAAAACTCACATTTATTCAATATCACAGGCATTTTTAGACATTTTGAACGTTTGAATTAGGAATTATGTTGGAATACCTTTAAATTGCTTTTTTTGCATTATCTCAGGATTCTAAGTACATTACTGTCAAATTAGTAGAAAAATACTTTTTGTTTTCGCCAACCTTACCAAACCAGAAAATGATATGTATTATTGATTTGGTATTTTTCTGTAATAAAAAATAGTAATATACATAGTTTGTCAATACTGGCATATTACTTAAAATAACAGACAATTTGTTTATTTACAGATAATGTTTTCAATTCTTCTGTTTTATAACCTATTTAAAAAAAAAAAACACAGTAGAAATTTAAAGTAAATTAACCATAAAAATATGAATTTTTTTTTACAGTGTAGGCATTATTAGCCATTTTGCATGTGTTGTTTAGAAGTTATGTTTGAATTTATTTGTATTGCTTTTTTAGCATTATCTCAGGATTCTAAAAAAATGATTGTCATATTGAGTAAAAAACTAGTTTTTGCATTTGCAAGATTTACAAAAGCATATGTTTCCAGCAAAACTCCCAAAGACGCATTCCTTCAGGCATTATTAGCCATTGTTCATGTGTGGTGTAGGAATTATGTTTAAATAACTGTCATATTGAGTGTTACAGTATACAGTCATATTGAGTAAAACCAAATTTTTGTATTTGCAAACCATAAAAAAACAACTGCATCTAGTAAAACTCACATGGATTCAATATCGCAGGCATTTTTAGACATTTTGCACGTTTGGATTAGGAATTATGTTGGAGGACATTTCATTGCTTTTTTCGCATTAGCTCAGGATTCTCAGTACATTACTGTGAAATTGGGTAAAAAATTACTTTTTGTTTTTCAAACCTTACCATATGTTTTTTTTCCAGTAAAACTCAAAATGATACATTTCTTCAGGCATTATTAGACATTTTGCCCGTGTATTGAGTAAAACCAAATGTTTGTATTTGCGAACCATAAAAAAACAACTGTGTCTAGTAAAACTCAAATGGATTCAATATCACAGACATTTTTAGACATTTTGCACGTTTGGATTAGGAATTATGATGGAATACATTTGTATTGCTTTTTTTTTTACAATATCTCAGAATTGTATGTACATTCTTGTCAAATTGAGTAAAAACATACTTTTTACAAAATATAATTTTTCTAGTACCGCTAACAAAGATACATATCTCCAGGCATTATTAGTCATTTTGCATTTATTGTTTAGAAGGGATGTTTGAAAACATTTTTATTGCTTTGTCACATTATCTAAAGATTCTAAGAACATTATTGTCATATTGAGTAAAAACTAACTACGTTTTGCATTTGCAAGATTTAAAAAAGCATATGTTCGAGTAAAACTCCCAAAGGTGCATTTTTTCAGGCATTATTAGCCATTTTTCATGTGTGGTGTAGGAGTTATGTAAAAATAACTGTCATATTGTATACAGTCATATTGAGTAAAACCAAATTTTTGTATTAGCAAACAATAAAAAAACAACTGTATCCAGTAGAGATGCGCGGTTTACGGTCACAACCGTGGAGTCCGCGGATAAACAGCAGGTCGGGCGGGTGAATTGACGAAAAAATATATTTTAAATAGATTCGGGCAGGTGGCGGTTGAACCATTGGGAAATATATATACATAGTGAAATGTTATGTTGAAGAGTTTCATTTAACCTACTGACGTGTATATATAAATGGTTTATTTATATTGGTTAGTAACGTAAAGTGTTGCTCCTGGCTGTACTTGATGCTTACAGTCTAGTGGTTAGGATTCAATGCGCTCACCGTCGCGATCCGGGTTTGATGCTCGGTGAAGGAAATCACTTTTTTTTAATCATGAATTGATTAGCGTGGACCCCGACTTAAACAAGTTGAAAAACTTATTGGGGTGTTACCATTTAGTGGTCAATTGTACGGGGCCTCATATTGGTCACACTCAAAATGACGGTTTTTGAAACAAAACTCCAAAAATATGCATGCAAAATGTCTAATAATGCCTGAAGAAATGCATCTTTGAGAGTTTTCCTGAAAAAACAAAATATAATTTTTTACTCAATTTGACAATGTTCTTAGAATCCTGAGATAAAGCGAAAAAAACAATAAAAATGTATTCCAACATAATTCCTAATCCAAACGTGCAAAATGTCTAAAAATGCCTGTGATATTGAATACATGTGAGTTTTACTAGATACAGTTGTTTTTATATGGTTTGCAAATACAAAAATGAGGTTTTAGTCAATATGACTGTATACTGTAACACTCAATATGACAGTTATTTAAACATAACTCCTACACCACACATGAAAAATGGCTAATAATGCCTGAAATAATGCATCTTTTGGAGTTTTACTCGAAGCATATGCTTTTTAAAATCTTGCAAATGCAAAAAGTTGTTTTTTATTCAATATGACTATAATAGTCTTAGAATCCTGAGATAATGCGAAAAAAGCAATAAAAATGTATTCCAACATAACTTCTAAACAACTTATGCAAATAGGCTAATAATGCCTAGAGATATGTATTTTTGTTAGTTGTACTAGAAAAATTATCTTTTGTAAGGATTGCAAAGACACAAGTTAGTTTTTTTATTCCATATAACAGTGTAACTGTCATACTAAATATGAAAGGTTTATAATCATAACTCCAAAACTAAATGTGAAATTTGTCTAAAAAAGCCTGTAAAAACCCTGTGGAATAAAATTATTTTTCTGCAAAACTATTTGCATCGTTACTTTATTAAAGGTGGTTGAATTTAATAATTTGGTAAAAGTCTGTAAAATTACGATATTTTTCCGCAAAACGTTTCATGAAAATTTCTGTAAGTATGTTTTCGATTATTATTTGGTTTACAATGTTTTACTTAAATTTTATAGTTTTCGTTTGGCAGTCGTATCTGCCAGTAGATGACAGTTTTTTTTTTACAGAATTTTTTTTACAGTGTAGAGACATTGATCTTTTTCAGTTTTACTAGAAAAAATATATTTTTTAAGGTTCTCAAACACACAAGGTACACTGTAAAAAAAAATCTGTAAAAAAAACTGTAATCTACTGGCAGCTATGTCTACCAAATGAAAACCATAAAATTAAAGTAAAACACTGTATACCAAATAATGAACTAAAACATATTTACAGAAATTTTCATTAAACGTTTTGCGGAAAAGTATAAACAAATTTCAGATTTTTACTAAATTGTTGAGATCAACCAACTTTAATAAAGTGACGATGCAAACAGCTCTGCTGGAAAATACCTTTTTTCTACAGAGTTTTTCCAATTAGTTACGATCAACCAACTTTAATGGAGTGACAATGATGGCAGTTCCACAGAAAAATACCATTATTTTACAGATTTTTTCTGAATTATTAAGTTCAGGGGTCTCAAACTCAGTGTACAGGGGGGCTACAGTGTGTAGAAACTATGTGAAGAGTGGATTAGCCTTCTTTGAATGGCTATACCGACCTGGCAACATACTTGAGATAAAAGGAAAAAAACAATAAAAATGTATTCCAACATAATTCCTAATCAAAACTTGCAAAAGTTCTAAAAATGCCTATGATATTGAACATTGTGAGTTTTACTAGATACAGTTGTTTTTCTATGGTTTGCAAATACAAAATTGAGGTTTTACTCAATATGACTGAATACTGTAACACTAAATATGACAGTTATTTAAACATAACTCCTACACCACACATGAAAAATGGCTAATAATGCCTGAAATAATGGGAGTTTTACTCGAAACATATGCTTTTTTAAATCTTGCAAATGCAAAAAGTAGTTTTTTATTCAATATAACTATAATAGTCTTAGAATCCTGAGATAATGCGAAAAAAGCAATACAAATGTATTCCAACATAACTTCTAAACAACACATGCAAAATGGCATGTGTTGCCTAGAGATATGTATTTTTGTTAGTTGTACTAGAAAAATTATCTTGTGTAAGGTTTGCAAAGACACAAGTTAGTTTTTTTATTCAATATAAGAGTGTAACCGTCATACTAATATGAAAGGTTTATAATCATAACTCCAAAACTAAACGTGAAATTTGTCTAAAAAAGCATGTAATATTGAATTTATGTGAGTTTTACCAGAATCGGGTATTTTGGAAAGAATCACAAATACAAAAACTAGGTTTTACTCAATATGACAGTATACTGTAACGCCCAATATGACAGTATACAGTCATATTGAGTAAAACCTCATTTTTGTTTTTGCAAACTATAAAAAAAACAACCGTATCTAGTAAAACTAACATTTATTCAAAATCACAGGCATTTTTAGACATTTTACACGTTTGGATTAAAAGTTATGTTTGAATACCTTTTTTTTTTCTTCGCATTATCTCAGGATTCTAAGAACATTATAGTCATATTGAGTAAAAAACTACTTTTTGCATTTGCAAGATTTAAAAAAGCATATGCTTCGAGTAAAACTCCCAAAGATCCATTATTTCAGGCATTATTAGCCATTTTTCATGTGTGGTGTAGGAGTTATGTTTGAATACATTTTTATTGCTTTTTTTGCATTATCTCAGGATTCTAAGACTACTATAGTCATATTGAATAAAAAACTACTTTTTGCATTTGCAAGATATAAAAAACCATATGTTTCGAGTAACACTCCCATTATTTCAGGCATTATTAGCCATTTTTCATGTGTGGTGTAGGAGTTATGTTTAAATAACTGTCATATTGAGTGTTACAGTATACAGTCATTTTGAGTAAAACCTAAATTTTGTATTTGCAAACCATAGAAAAACAACTGTATCTAGTAAAACTCACATGTATTCAATATCATAGGCATTTTTAGACATTTTGCAAGTTTTGATTAGGAATTATGTTGGAATACATTTTTATTGTTTTTTTCGCTTTATCTCAGGAATCTAAGTACATTACTGTCAAATTGAGTAAAAAATTATATTTTGTTTTTGCAAACCTTGCCAAATGTTTTTTTTTTTCAGGAAAACTCTCAAAGATGCATTTCTTTAGGCATTATTAGACATTTTGCATTGTGGTGTAAGAGTTATGTTTAAATAATCGTCATATTGAGTGTTACCGTATACAGTCATATTGAGTAAAACCTAAATGTTTTGTTTGCAAACCATAGAAAAACACAGGGAGTCTCCTGTAAAAATTGGCAAGTATGTTGCCAGGTCGGTATAGCCATTCAAAGAAGGTGAATCCACTCTTCACGTAGTTTCTACACACTGTAGCCCCCCTGTACACTGAGTTTGAGACCCCTGAACTTAATAATTCAGAAAAAATCTGTAAAATAATGGTATTTTTCTGTGGAACTGCCAGCATTGTCACTCCATTAAAGTTGGTTGATCGTAACTAATTGGAAAAACTCTGTAGAAAGAAGGTATTTTCCAGCAGAGCTGTTTGCATCGTCACTTTATTAAATGTTTTTGATCTTAACAATTTAGTAAAAATCTGAAATTTGTTTATACTTTTCCGCAAAACGTTTAATGAAAATTTCTGTAAATATGTTTTAGTTCATTATTTGGTATACAGTGTTTTACTTTAATTTTATGGTTTTTATTTGGTAGACGTAGCTGCCAGTAGATTACAGTTTTTTTTACAGATTTTTTTTTACAGTGTACCTTGTGTGTTTGAGAACCTTAAAAAATATATTTTTTCTAGTAAAACTGAAAAAGATCAATGTCTCTACACTGTAAAAAAAATTCTGTAAAAAAAACTGTCATCTACTGGCAGATACGACTGCCAAACGAAAACTATAAAATTTAAGTAAAACATTGTAAACCAAATAATAATCAAAAACATACTTACAGAAATTTTCATGAAACGTTTTGCGGAAAAATATCGTAATTTTACAGACTTTTACCAAATTATTAAATTCAACCACCTTTAATAAAATAACGATGCAAATAGTTTTGCAGAAAAATACTTTTATTCCACAGGGTTTTTCCAAATTAATAAGATCAACCAACTTTAATGATGTGACAATGCTGGCAGTACCACAGAAAAATGCTATTATTTTACAGACTTTTTGAGTTGTTAAGATCAGGGGTTTCTAATTCAATTTAACTAGGGTCCACCGGATGCTGAAACTACATGAAAAGTGGATTCACCTTCTTTGAATGGCAATCTAGACTTAGCAACATGTTTGCCAATCCTCCCGAAATATAAAGAGACCTCTTGTGTATCTCGTAGAGTATTGTTTATTTATCAGTGTGACAATCATTTTAAGGTGATGCCTGTGACAACATTGCCTTCAACTTCCTTGACAATCTTGCTTTGTGCTCACTAATTCAGCAAACTAACAGCTTGCCTAAAGTATCCATCCATCCATTTTCTACCGCTTATTCCCTTTTGGGGTCGCGGGGGGGCGCTGGCGCCTATCTCAGCTACAATCGGGCGGAAGGCGGGGTACACCCTGGACAAGTCGCCACCTCATCGCAGGGCCAAGACAGATAGACAGACAACATTCACACTCACATTCAAACACTAGGGCCAATTTTGTGTTGCCAATCAACCTATCCCCAGGTGCATGTCTTTGGAAGTGGGAGGAAGCCGGAGTACCCGGAGGGAACCCACGCATTCACGGGGAGAACATGCAAACTCCACACAGAAAGATCCCGAGCCTGGATTTGAACCCAGGACTGCAGGAACTTTGTATTGTGAGGCAGACGCACTAACCCCTCTGCTACCGTGAAGCCCTAAACAACAATTTTTAACATTGTTACAAATATGCGACACAATGCTAACCCACATCAAACAAGAATGACAAACACATTTTGGGAGAACATCTTCACCGTAACACAAAATAAACACAAAAGAACAAATACCCAGAATTCCATGCAGCGCTACTCTTCCGGGCTACACCCCCGCCACCACCCCACATCACCGCCCCCCTCCATGTGTTGGTTGAGGTGGGCGGGGTTTGGTGGCTGCGGGGGTGTAGCCCGGAAGAGTAGCGCTGCTTGGCATTCTGGGTATTTATTGTTTTGTGTTTATTTTGTGTTACGGTGAAGATGTTCTCGTGAAATGTGTTTGTCATTCTTGTTTGATGTGGGTTCACGGTGTGGCGCATATTTGTAACAGTGTTAAATATATTTGTATGGCCACCGTCAGTGTGACCTGTGTGGCTGTTGGCTGTAGATCAAGTATGTCTTGCACTCACCAACGTGTGTCATATTACAGAGAAAAATCTTAAATTGTTTGTACAAGCATAAACCTTTATATGACAGGCTACAAATATTTTTCAACAAAAATACACATACATATTAAAAAAAAAAAGATATTCCTTTAAATTACATACAAAACTGGTAGATTGTTAATATGGACATGGACTTTTATATAACAAGTACATGTTAAATGGAAGTTAATTACTGTAATTTTACATGAATTTGAAAGTAATTTGGGAAAACAGAAAATGATATGTATTATTGATTTGGTATTTTTCTGTAATAAAAAATAGTAATATACATAGTTTGTCAATACTGGCATATTACTTAAAATAACAGACAGTTTGTTTATTTACAGATAATGTCTTCAATTCTTCAGTTTTATAACCTATTTGAAAAAAAAAGAAAAATTACAGTAGAAATTTAGAGTAAATTAACCATAAAAATATGATTTTTTTTTACAGTGTAGGCATTATTAGCCAATTTGCATGTGTTGTTTAGAAGTTATGTTTGAATACATTTGTATTGCTTTTTTAGCATTATCTCAGGATTCTAAAAAAATGATTGTCATATTGAGTAAAAAACTAGTTTTTGCATTTGCAAGATTTACAAAAGCATATGTTTCCAGCAAAACTCCCAAAGATGCATTCTTTCAGGCATTATTAGCCATTGTTCATGTGTGGTGTAGGAATTATGTTTAAATAACTGTCATATTGAGTGTTACAGTATACAGTCATATTGAGTAAAACCAAATTTTTGTATTTGCAAACCATAAAAAAACAACTGCATCTAGTAAAACTCACATGGATTCAATATCGCAGGCATTTTTAGACATTTTGCACGTTTGGATTAGTAATTATGTTGGAGGACATTTCATTGCTTTTTTCGCATTAGCTCAGGATTCTCAGTACATTACTGTGAAATTGGGTAAAAAATTACTTTTTGTTTTTGCACATCTTACTATATGTTTTTTTTTCCAGTAAAACTCAAAATGATACATTTCTTCAGGCATTATTAGACATTTTGCCCGTGTATTGAGTAAAACCAAATGTTTGTATTTGCGAACCATAAAAAAAACAACTGTGTCTAGTAAAACTCAAATGGATTCAATATCACAGGCATTTTTACACATTTTGCACGTTTGGATTAGGAATTATGCTGGAATACATTTGTATTGCTTTTTTCTTGCAATATCTCAGACTTGTATGTACATTCTTGTCAAATTGAGTAAAAACATACTTTTTACAAAATAAAATTTTTCTAGTACCGCGAACAAAGATACATATCTCTAGGCATTATTAGTCATTTTGCATTTGTTCTTTAGAAGGGATGTTTGAAAACATTGTTATTGCTTTTGTCACATTATCTCAAGATTCTAAGAACATTATTGTCATATTGAGTAAAAAACTACTTTTTGCATTTGCAAGATTTAAAAAAGCATATGTTTCGAGTAAAACTCCCAAAGATGCATTTTTTCAGGCATTATTAGCCATTTTTCATGTGTGGTGTAGGAGTTATGTAAAAATAACTGTCATATTGTATACAGTCATATTGAGTAAAACCAAATTTTTGTATTTGCAAACAATAAAAAAACAACTGTATCTAGTAGAGATGCGCGGTTTACGGTCACAACCGTGGAGTCCGCGGATAAACAGCAGGTTGGGCGGGTGACTTGACGAAAAAATATATTTTAAATAGATTCGGGCAGGTGGCGGTTGAACCATTGAACATAGTTAAATGTTATGTTGAAGAGGTTCATTTAGCCTACTGACGTGTATATATAAATGGTTTATTTATATTGGTTAGTAACGTAAAGTGTTGTTCCTGGCTGTACTTGATGGTACAGTCTAGTGGTTAGGATTCAATGCGCTCACCGTCGCGATCCGGGTTTGATGCTCGGTCAAGGGAATCACTTTTTTTTACCATGAATTGATTAGCGTGGACCCCGACTTAAACAAGTTGAAAAACTTATTGGGGTGTTACCATTTAGTGGTCAATTGTACGGAATATGTACTGTACTTGGCAATCTATTAATAAAAGTATCAATCAAAACAATCCATACAACACGTCACAGACAACGTCACGCTAACATCATGTGACACTTCCTATGAAGGCTGCAGAAGCAAGGTAGCCCAAACTTGTCAGGTACAACACTTTATCTTACTAGCCTCTAAAAATCAACCATTTATAGATAGTTCAATGTTGTTACCCACATACGAAAAACGAGCAGCACCCTTTTAAACAGTATGTGGGCATACTTTTATTTTGAAGTGTCTCGTTTGGTCTGTGGACGGATATAAGGAAGCTACTTCCGGGTATGAGTACACATTTTTTTGATGCATTAGAAAGAAGAAAGAGAGCGGCTGATTGTAACAAAGACTAAAAAGTGTCACAGGGACTTTAAGCGTTTGGGATCTAAGAGCCAGAAGATCACAATTGCCTCCATCTTCTTCCGCTTATCAGAAGTGGGGTCGCGGGGGCAGCAGCCTAAGCAGGAAAGCCCAGCCTTCCCACTCCCAAGCCACTTCGTCTAGCTCCTACCCAGGGAATCCCGAAGCGTTGCCAGGCCAGCCGGGAGACAAAGTCTTCCCAGCGTGTCCTGGATCTTCCCCGTGGCCTCCTACCGGTTGGACATGCCCTAATCGCCTCCCTAGGGTGGGGTGTGGGTGGCATCCTGACCAGATGCCCGAACCACCTCATCTGGCTCCAACAGCCATACAAGTCACACTGACGGTGGCCATACAAACACATTTTACACTGTTACAAATATGCGCCACACTGTGAACCCACATCAAACAAGAATGACAAACACATTTCGCGAGAACATCTTCACCGTAACACAAAATAAACACAAAATAACAAATACCCAGAATGCCATGCAGCGCTACTCGCCCGGGCTACACCCCCGCAACCACCAAACCCCGCCCACCTCAACCGACACATGGAGGGGGGCGGTGATGTGGGGTGGTGGCGGGGGTGTAGCCCGGAAGAGTAGCACTGCATGGAATTCTGGGTATTTGTTCTTTTGTGTTTATTTTGTGTTACGGTGAAGATGTTCTCCCAAAATGTGTTTGTCATTCTTGTTTGATGTGGGTTCACAATATGTGGTGCATATTTGTAACAATGTTAACATTTTTTGGACAGCCACCGTCAGTGTGAGCTATATAGCTGTTGATCAAGTATGTTATGGACAACCTATGACGAGCACAAAAGTCTAATAACAAAACACCACTTGCAGTACTGTCACAGCAGGCCTTAAAGATACTTGTCCAGTCGATATCGGATAGCCCTTCACTACGGTCACAGGGAGTCTCCTGTAAAGATTGGCAAGTATGTTGCCATGTCAGTATTGCCATTAAAGGAAGGTGAATTCACTTTTCACGTAGTTTCTACACACTATAGCCCCCCGGTAAACTGAGTTTGAGACTCTTGATCTTAATAATTCAGAAAAAATCTGTAAAATAATCATGTTTTTCTGTGGAACCGCCAGCATTGTCACTCCATTAAAGTTGGTTGATCGTAATTAATTGGAAAAACTCTGTAGAAAAAAGGTATTTTTCTGCAGAACTGTTTGCATTGTCACTTTATTAAAGGTGGTTGATCTTAACAATTTAGTAAAAATCTGAAAAATGTTCATATTTTTCCACAAAACGTTTAATGAAAATTTCTGTAAATATAATGTTTTAGATCATTTTTGGTCTACAGTGTTTTACTTTAATTTTATGGTTTTCATTTGGCAGCCGTAGCTACCAGTAGATTAGTTTTTTTACAGATTTTTTTTTTTTACAGTGTACCTTGTGTGTTTGAGAACCTTAAAAAATATATTTTTTCTAGTAAAACTGACAAAGATAAATGTCTATACACACACAAAAAAAAATTCTGTAAAACAAACTGTCATCTACTGGCAGATATGGCTGCCAAACGAAAACTATAAAATTTAAGTAAAACATTGCAAACCAAATAATAATCAAAAACATTATATTTACAGAAATTTTCATGAAACGTTTTGCGGAAAAATATCTTAATTTTACAGATTTTTACAATATTATTAAGGTCAACAACCTTTAATAAAGTATTGATGCAAACAGTTTTGCAGAAAAATACTTTTATTCTACAGAGTTTT
Organism: Nerophis ophidion; assembly: GCF_033978795.1. Classification (NCBI taxonomy): domain Eukaryota; kingdom Metazoa; phylum Chordata; class Actinopteri; order Syngnathiformes; family Syngnathidae; genus Nerophis; species Nerophis ophidion. The sequence continues at coordinate 265,484 of NW_026907041.1, read as the reverse complement.
TCCAAATTAATATGATCAACCAACTTTAATAAAGTGACAATGCTGGTATTTCCACAGAAAAATACCATTATTTTACACTCTTTCTGAATTGTTAAAATAGGGGGCCACTGGATGCTGAAACTACATGAAAAGTGGATTCAGCTTCTTTGAATGACCATCCAGACCTAGCAACATACTCCCAATTTTAACGAGAGGCTTCCTGTGACCCTCGCAATGGATTGTACCTATATCGACCGGACAAACATTTTAATGTGGTTCTGTGACAGCACTGCCTTCAACTTCCCTGACAACCTTTTGTCGTGTTCGCTCATTCAGCAAACCAACAGCATGCCGAGGGGGCCGCACGCATGTTATGCGAGGATTTGTTGGTTGTACAATGTTGACTACAAGACGTACTTGATTAACAGCATTACAAATCACACTGACGGGAGCTGTACAAAAAAAATTAACACTGTTACAAATATGCGCCAATATTGTGAAACCACATCAAACAAGAATGACGAACACATTTCGGGAGAACATCTTTACCGTAACACAAAATAAACACAAAAGAACAAATACCCAGAATTCCATGCAGCGCTACTCTTCCGGGCTACACCCCTGCCACCACCCCACATCACGGTCCCCCTCCTTGCGTCAGTTGAGGCGGGCGGGGTTTGGTGGTTGCGGGGGTGTAGCCCGGAAGAGTAGCGCTGCATGGCATTCTGGGTATTTGTTCTTTTGTGTTTATTTTGTGTTACGGTGAAGATGTTCTCCCGAAATGTGTTTGTCATTCTTGTTTGATGAGGGTTCACAGTGTGGCGCATATTTGTAACAGTGTGAAATTTGTTTGTACGGCCACCGTCAGTGTGACCTGTGTGGCTGTTGGCTGTTGATCAAGTATGTCTTGCACTCACCAGCGTGTAACATATTACAGAGAAAAATGTTAAATTGTTAGTAAAAGCATAAACCTTTATATACCAGGCTTCAAATATGTTTAGCCTGACGGTACCTGTCTGCTGCCTCCGGAGGATTGTCATACTAAATGTGAAAGGTTTATAATAATAACTCCAAAACCAAACATGAAATTTGTCTTAAAAAGCCTTAATGTTGAATGTATGTGAGTTTTACCTGAATCAGGTATTTTGGAAAGAATCACAAATACAAAGCTTAGGTTTTACTGGCCTCATATTGGTCACAGGCTTCACGGTGGCAGAGGGGTTAGTGCGTCTGCCTCACAATACGAAGTTCCTGCAGTCCTGGGTTCAAATCCAGGCTCGGGATCTTTCTGTGTGGAGTTTGCATGTTCTCCCCGTGAATGCGTGGGTTCCCTCCGGGTACTCCGGCTTCCTCCCACCTCCAAAGACATGCACCTGGGGATAGGTTGATTGGCAACACCAAATTGGCCCTAGTGTGTGAATGTGAGTGTGAATGTTGTCTGTCTATCTGTGTTGGCCCTGCGATGAGGTGGCGACTTGTCCAGGGTGTACCCAGCCTTCCGCCCGATTGTAGCTGAGATAGGCGCCAGCGCCCCCCGCAACCCCAAAAGGGAATAAGCGGTAGAAAATGGATGGATGGATATTGGTCACACTCAAAATTACAGTTTTTAAAACATAACTCCAAAAATACACATGTATAATGTCTAATAATAACTGTAGAAATGCATCTTTGAGAGTTTTCCTGAAAAAAAATAATTTGGTAAGGTTTGCAAAAACAAATTTTTATTTTTTACTCAATTTGACATTTGTATTGCGAAAAAAGCAATACAAATGTATTCCAACATAATTCCTAATCCAAACGTGCAAAATGTCTAAAAATGCCTGTGATATTGAATACATGTGAGTTTTACTAGATACAGTTGTTTTTCTATGGTTTGTAAATACAAAAATGAGGTTTTACTCAATATGACTGTATACTGTAACACTCAATATGACAGTTATTTAAACATAACTCCTACACCACACATGAAAAATGGCTAATAATGCCTGAAATAATGCATCTTTGGGAGTTTTACTCGAAACATATGCTTTTTTAAATCTTGCAGATGCAAAAAGTAGTTTTTTATTCAATATGACTATAATAGTCTTAGAATCCTGAGATAATGCAAAAAAAGCAAAAAAATGTATTCAAACATAATTTCAAAACAACACATGAAAAATGGCTAATAATGCCTAGGGATGTGTATTTTTGTTAGTTGTACTAGAAAAATAATCTTTTGTAGGGTTTGCAAAGACACAAGTTAGTTTTTTTTATTCAATATAACAGTGTAACTGTCATATTAAATATGAAAGGTTTATAATCATAACTCCAAAAACAAACTTGAAATTTGTCTAAAAAAGCCTGTAATGTTGAATTTATGTGGGTTTTAGCAGACTCGGGTATTTTGGAAATGTTCACAAATACAACAATTAGGTTTTGCCGGCCTCATATTGGTCACACGCAAAATGACAGTTTTTGAAACATAACTCAAAAAGTAGAAATGCAAAATGTCTAATAATGCTTGAAGAAATGTATCTTAGACAGTTTTACTGGAAAAAAAAAATTTGGTAAGATTTGCGAAAACAAAAAGTATTTTTTTACTAAATTTGACAGTAATGTACTTATAATCCTGAGATAATGCGAAAAAAGCAATAAAAATGTATTCCAACATAATTCCTAATCCAAACGTGCAAAATGTCTAAAAATGCCTGTGATATTAAATACATATGAGTTTTACTAGATACAGTTGTTTTTCTATTGTTTGCAAATACAAAAATGAGGTTTTACTCAATATAACTGTATACTGTAACACTCAATATGACAGTTATTTAAACATAACTCCTACACCACACATGAAAAATGGCTAATAATGCCTGAAATAATGCATCTTTTGGATTTTTACTCGAAATATATGCTTTTTTAAATCTTGCAAATGCAAAAAGTAGTTTTTTACTCAATATGAATATAATGTTCTTAGAATCCTGAGATAATAAGAAAAAAGCAATGAAAATGTATTCCAATATGATTCCTAATCCAAACGTGCAAAATGTCTAAAAATGCCTGTGATATTGAAATAATGTTAGTTTTACTAGATACAGTTGTTTTTCTATGGTTTGCAAATACAAAATTTAGGTTCTACTCAATATGTAACACTGTAACAGTTAATATGCCAGTTATTTAAACATAACTCCTACACCACACATGAAAAATAGCTAATAATGCCTGAAATAATGCATCTTTGGGAGTTTTACTCGAAACATATGCTTTTTTAAATCTTTCAAATGAGTAAAGGCGTTTTTTACTTAATATGACAATAATGTTCTTACAATCCTGACATAATGCGAAAAAAGTAATAAAATTGTATTCAAACATAACTTCTAAACAGCACATGAAAAATTGCTGATAATGCCTAGAGATGTGTATTTTTGTTAGTTGTACTAGAAAAATAATCTTTTGTAAGGTTTGCAAAGACACAAGTTAGTTTTTTTTATTCAATATAACAGTGTAACTGTCATATTAATTATAAAAGGTTTATAATCATAACTCCAAAACCAAACTTGAAATTTGTCTAAAAAATCCTGTAATATTGAATTCATGTGAGTTTTAACAGAATCAGGTATTTTGGAAAGGTTCACAAATACAACAATTAGGTTTTACTGGCCTCATATTGGTCACACTCAAAATGACCGTTTTTGAAACATAACTCCAAAAGTAGAAATGCTAAATGTCTAATAATGCCTGAAGATATGTATCTTTGAGAGTTTTAATGGAAAAAAACCCATTTGGTAATGTTTGCAAAAACAGAAAGTATTTTTTTTATTAAATTTGACTGTAATGTACTTATAATCCTGAGATAATGCGAAAAAAGCAATAAAAATATATTCCAACATAATTCCTAATCCAAACGTGCAAAATGTCTAAAAAGGCCTGTGATATTAAATACATATGAGTTTTACTAGATACAGTTGTTTTTCTATTGTTTGCAAATACAAAAATGAGGTTTTACTCAATATAACTGTATACTAACACTCAATATGACAGTTATTTAAACATAACTCCTACACCACACATGAAAAATGGCTAATAATGCCTGAAATAATGCATCTTTTGGATTTTTACTCGAAATATATGCTTTTTTAAATCTTGCAAATGCAAAAAGTAGTTTTTTACTTAATATGACTATAATGTTCTTGGAATCCTGAGATAATGTGAAAAAAGCAATAAAAATGTATTCATACATAACTTCTAAACAACACATTAAAAATGGCTAATAATGCGTAGAGATGTGTAATTGTGTTAGTTGTACTAGAAAAATTATCTTTTGTAAGGTTAGCAAAGACAAAAGTTGTTTTTTTATGCAATATAACAGTGTAACTGTCATATTCAATAAGAAAGGTTTATAATCATAACCCCAAAACCAAACTTGAAATTTGTCTAAAAAAGCCTGTAATATTGAATTTATGTGAGTTTTACCAGAAACTGGTATTTTGGAAAGAATCACAAATACAAACATTGGGTTTTACTGGCCTCATATTGGTCACTAATAATGCCTGAAGAAATGCATCTTTGAGAGTTTTCCTGAAGAAAAAAACATTTGGCAAGGTTTGCAAAAACAAAATGCATTTTTTTTTACTCAATTTGACAGTAATATACTTAGAATCCTGAGATAAAGCAGGAAAAAAAACAATAAAAATGTATTCAAACATAATTCCTAATCCAAACGTGCAAAATGTCTAAAAATGCCTATGATATTGAATACGTGCGAGTTTTACTAGATGCAGTTGTTTTTCTATGGTTTGCAAATACAAAAATGAGATTTTAGTCAATATGACAGTATACTGTAACACTCAATATGACAGTTATTTAAACATAGTTCCTACATCACATTTTGCACGTTTGGATTAGGAATTATGATGGAATACATTTGTATTGCTTTTTTTTTGCAATATCTCAGAATTGTATGTACATTCTTGTCAAATTGAGTAAAAACATACTTTTTACAAAATGTTATTTTTCTAGTACCGCTAACAAAGATACATATCTCCAGGCATTATTAGTCATTTTGCATTTGTTGTTTAGAAGGGATGTTTGAAAACATTTTTATTGCTTTTGTCACATTATCTCAAGATTCTAAGAACATTATCGTCATATTGATTAAAAAACTACTTTTTGCATTTGCAAGATTTAAAAAAGCATATGTTTCGAGTAAAACTCCCAAAGGTGCATTTTTTCAGGCATTATTAGCCATTTTTCATGTGTGGTGTAAGAGTTATGTAAAAATAACTGTCATATTGTATACAGTCATATTGAGTAAAACCAAATCTTTGTCTTTGCAAACAATAAAAAAACAACTGTATCTAGTAGAGATGCGCGGTTTACGGTCACAACCGTGGAGTCCGCGGATAAACAGCAGGTCGGGCGGGTGAATTGACGAAAAAATATATTTTAAATAGATTCGGGCAGGTGGCGGTTGAACCATTGGGAAATATATATACATAGTGAAATGTTATGTTGAAGAGTTTCATTTAGCCTACTGACGTGTATATATAAATGGTTTATTTATATTGGTTAGTAACGTAAAGTGTTGTTCCTGGCTGTACTTGATGGTACAGTCTAGTGGTTAGGATTCAATGCGCTCACCGTTGCGATCCGGGTTTGATGCTCAGTGAAGGAAATCACTTTTTTTTAACCATGAATTGATTAGCGTGGACCCCGACTTAAACAAGTTGAAAAACTTATTGGGGTGTTACCATTTAGTGGTCAATTGTACGGGCCTCATATTGGTCACACTCAAAATGACGGTTTTTGAAACAAAACTCCAAAAATATGCATGCACAATGTCTAATAATGCCTGAAAAAATGCATCTTTGAGAGTTTTCCTGAAAAAACAAAATATAATTTTTTACTCAATTTGACAATGTTCTTAGAATCCTGAGATAAAGCGAAAAAAAAACAATAAAAATGTATTCCAACATAATTCCTAATCCAAACGTGCAAAATGTCTAAAAATGCCTATGATATTGAATACATGTGAGTTTTACTAGATACAGTTGTTTTTCTATGGTTTGCAAATACAAAAATGAGGTTTTAGTCAATATGACTGTATACTGTCACACTCAATATATCAGTTATTTAAACATAAATCCTACACAACACATGAAAAATGGCTAATAGTGCCTGAAATAATGCATCTTTGGGAGTTTTACTGGTAGCAAATGCTTTTTTAAATTTTGCAAATGCAAAAAGTAGTTTTTTACTCAACATGATTATAATGTTCTTAGAATCCTGAGATAATGCGAAAAAAGCAAAAAAAAAATGTATTCCAACATAATTCCTAATCCAATAGTGCAAAATGTCTAGAAATGCCTGTGATATTAAAAAATTGTTAGTTTTACTAGTTACAGATGTTTTTTTATGGTTTGCAAATACAAAATTTAGGTTTTACTCAATATGACTGTATACTGTAACACTAAATATGACAGTTATTTAAACATTACTCCTACACTACACATGCAAAATGGCTAATAATGCTTGAAATAATGCATCTTTGGGAGTTTTACTCGAAACATATGCTTATTTAAATATTGCAAATGCAAAAAGTAGTTTTTTACTCAATTTGACAGTAATGTACTTAGAATCCTGAGATGAAGCGAAAACAAAAAATGTAAATGTATTCCATCATAATTCCTAATCCAAACGTGCAAAATGTCTAAAAATGTCTGTGATATTGAATTAATGTTCGTTTTACTAGATACAGTTCTATGGCTTGCAAATACAAAATTTAGGTTTTACTCAATATGACTGTATACTTTAACACTCAATTTGACAGTTATTTAAATATAACTCCTACACCACACATGCAAAATGTCTAATAATGCCTGAAGAAATGCATCTTTGAGAGTTTTCCTGAAAAGAAAAACATTTGGCAAGGTTTGCAAAAACAAAATATAATTTTTTACTTAATTTGACAGTAATGTACTTAGAATCCCGAGATAAAGCGAAAAAAACAATAAAAATGTATTCAAACATAATTCCTAATCCAAACGTGCAAAATGTCTAAAAATGCCTGTGATAAGGAACACATGTTAGTTTTACTAGATACAGTTGTTTTTCTATGGTTTGCAAATACAAAAATGAGGTCTTAGTCAATATGACTGTATACTGTAACACTCAATATGACAGTTATTTAAACATAGTTCCTACACCACACATGAAAAATGGCTAATAATGCCTGAAATAATGCATCTTTTGGAGTTGTACTCGAAGCATCAGCTTTTTTAAATTTTGCAAAAGCAAAAAGTAGTTTTTTACTCAACATGACTATAATGTTCTTAGATTCCTGAGATAATGCGAAAAAAGCAATAAAAACATAACTCCTAATCCAAACGTGCAAAATGTCTAAAAATGCCTGTGATATTGAATACATGTGAGTTTTATTAGACAGAGTTGTTGTTTTTTATTGTTTGCAAAAACAAAAATGAGGTTTTACTCAATATGACTGTATACTGTAACACTCAATATGACAGTTATTTAAACATAACTCCAACACCACACATGAAAAACGGCTAATAATGCCTGAAATAATGCATCTTTGGGAGTTTTACTCGAAACATATGCTTTTTTTAAATATTGCAAATGCAAAAAGTAGTTTTTTATTCAATATGACTACAAAGGCTTACAATCCTGACATAAGTTAAAAAAATGTATTCAAACATAACTTCTAAAAAGCACATGCAAAATGGCTAATAATGCCTAGAGGTATGTATTTTTGTTGGTTGTACTAGAAAAATTATCTTTTGTAAGGTTTGCAAAGACACAAGTTAGTTTTTTGATTCAATATAACAGTATAACAGTCATACTAAATATAAAAGGTTTATAATCATAACTCCAAAACCAAACTTGAAATTTGTCTAAAAAGCCTATAATATTGAATTTATGTGAGTTTTAACAGAATCAGGTATTTTGGAGAAGTTCACAAATACAAAAATTTGGTTTTCCTGGCCTCATATTGGTCACACTCAAAATGACAGTTTTTGAAACATAACTCCAAAAGTAGAGATGCAACGTGTCTAAAAATGCCTCAAGAAATATTATCTTTGAGAGTTTTTCTGGAAAAAATACATTTGGTAAGGTTGGCAAAAACAAAAAGTATTTTTCTACTAATTTGACAGTAATGTACTTAGAATCCTGAGATAATGCGAAAAAAGCAATTAAAAGGTATTCCAACGTTCAAAATGTTTTACTAGATACAGTATTTTTTTATGGTTTGCAAATACAAAAATGAGGTTTTACTCAATACGACTGTATAATGTTACACTCAATATGACAGTTATTTAAATATAACTCCTACACCACACATGAAAAAAAAGCTGATAATGCCTGAAATAATGCATCTTTGGGAGTTTGCCTGAAAAAAAAAACTTTTGGCAAGGTTTGCAAAAACTAAATAAAAATGTTTACTCAATTTGACAGTAATGTACTTAGAATCCGGAGATAAAGCGAAAAAAACAATAAAAATGTATTCAAACATAATTCCTAATCCAAACGTGCAAAATGTCAAAAAATGCCTATGATATTGAATACGTGTGAGTTTTACTAGATGCAGTTGTTTTTCTATGGTTTGCAAATACAAAAATGAGGTTTTAGTCAATATGACTGTATACTGTAACACTCAATATGACAATTATTTAAACATAGTTCCTACACCACACATGAAAAATGGCTAATGATGCCTGATATAATCCATCTTTTGGAGTTTTACTCGAAGCATAAGCTTTTTTAAATTTTGCAAATGCGAAAAGTAGTGTTTTACTCAACATGATTATAATGTTCTTAGATTCCTGAGATAATGCGAAAAAAGCAATAAAAACATAACTCCTAATCCAAACGTGCAAAATGTCTAAAAATGCCTATGATATTGAATACGTGTGAGTTTTACTAGATACAGTTGTTTTTCTATGGTTTGCAAATACAAAATTTAGGTTTTACTCAATTTGACTGTATACTGTAACACTCAATATGGCAGTTATTTAAACATAACTCCTACACCATACATGCAAAATGTCTAATAATGCCTGAAGAAATGCATCTTTGAGAGTTTTCCTGAAAAAAAAACATTTGGCAAGGTTTGCAAATACAAAATATAATGTTTTACTTTGACAGTAATGTACTTAGAATCCTGAGATAATGCAAAAAAAGCAATAAAAATGTATTCAAACATAAATTCCAAACGACGCATGAAAAACAGCTGATAATGCCTTGAGATGTGTATTTTTGTTAGTTGTACTAGAAAATTGATCTTTTGTAAGGTTAGAAAAGACACAAGTTAGTTTTTTTATTCAATATAACAGTGTAACTATCATACTAAATATGAAAGGTTTATAATCATAACTCCAAAACCAAACTTGAAATTTGTCTAAAAAAGCCTGTAATATTGATTTTATGTGAGTTTTAACATAATTGGGTATTTTGGAAAGAATCACAAATACAAAAACTAGGTTTTACTCAATATGACTGTAAGCTGTAACACTCAATATGACAGTTATTTAAACATAACTCCTACACCACACATGAAAAATGGCTAATAATGCCTGAAATAATGCATCTTTGGGAGTTTTACTCTAAGCATATGCTTTTTTTAAATCTTGCGAATGCAAAAAGTAGTTTTTTACTCAATATGTCTATAATGTTCTTAGAATCCTGAGATAATGCGAAAAAAACAAACAAAAAAATGTATTCCAACATAACTCCTAATCCAAACGTGCAAAATGTCTAAAAATGCCTGTAATATTGAATAAATGTTAGATTTACTAGACACAGTTGTTTTTTTTTATAGTTTGCAAAAACAAAAATGAGGTTTTACTCAATATGACTGTATACTGTAACACTCAATATAACAGTTATTTAAACATAAATCCTACACAACACATGAAACATTACTAATAATGCCTGAAATAATGCATCTTTGGGAGTTTTACTCGATACATATCCTTTTTTAAATATTGCAAATGCCAAAAGTACTTTTTTACTCATATTGACTACAAAGTCTTACAATCCTGACATCATGCGAAAAAAGTAATAAAAATGTATTCAAACATAACTTCTAAAAACGACATGCAAAATGGCTGATAATGCCTAGAGATGTGTATTTTTGGTAGTTCTGAAAAAGTAGAAATGCAACATGTCTAAAAATGCCTGAAGAAATGTATCTTTGAGAGTTTTTCTGGAAAAAAAAAACATTTGGTAAGGTTGGCGAAAACAAAAAGTATTTTTCTACTAATTTGACAGTAATGTACTTGGAATCCTGAGATAATGCGAAAAAAGCAATACAAATGTATTCCAACATAATTCCTAATTCAAACGTTCAAAATGTCTAAAAATGCCTGTGATATTGAATACATGTGAGTTTTACTAGATACAGTTTTTTTTGATGGTTTGCAAATACAAAAATGAGGTTTTACTCAATATGACCGTATAATTTAACACTCAATATGACAGTTATTTAAACATAACCCATACACCACACATAAAAAAATGCTAATAATGTCTGAAATAATGCATCTTTGGGAGTTTTACTCGAAGCATAAGCTTTTTTAAATTTTGCAAATGCGAAGAGTTGTCTTTTACTCAACATGACTGCAATGTTGTTAGATTCCTGAGATACTGCGAAAAAAGCAATAAAAACATAACTCCTAATCCAAACGTGCAAAATGTCTAAAAATACCTGTGATATTGAATACATGTGAGTTTTACTGGACACAGTTGTTTTTTTTATAGTTTGCAAAAACAAAAATGAGGTTTTACTCAATATGACTGTATACTGTAACACTCAATATGACAGTTATTTAAACATAACTCCAACACCACACATGAAAAACGGCTAATAATGCCTGAAATAATGCATCTTTGGGAGTTTTACTCGAAACATATGCTTTTTTAAATATTGCAAATGCAAAAAGTCGTTTTTTACTCAATATGACTACAAAGGCTTACAATCCTGACATAATGCAAAAAAAGTAAAAAAAAAATGTATTCAAACATAACTTCTAAAAAACACATGCAAAATGGCTAATAATGCCTAGAGATATTTATTTTTGTTAGTTGTACTAGAAAAATGATTTTTTGTAAGGTTTGCAAAGACACAAGTTAGTTTTTTTATTCAATATAACAGTGTAACAGTCATACTAAATATGAAAGGTTTATAATCATAACCCCAAAACCAAACTTGAAATTTGTCTAAAAAGGCTATAATATTGAATTTATGTGAGTTTTAACAGAATCAGGTATTTTGGAGAGGTTCACAAATACAAAAATTAGGTTTTCCTGGCCTCATATTGGTCACACTCAAAATGACAGTTTTTGAAACATAACTCCAAAAGTAGAAATGCAACATGTCTAAAAATGCCTGAAGAAATGTATCTTTGAGAGTTTTTCTGGAAAAAAAAAAAACATTTGGTAAGGTTGGCGAAAACAAAAAGTATTTTTCTACTAATTTGACAGTAATGTACTTAGAATCCTGAGATAATGGAAAAAAAGCAATTAAAAGGTATTCCAACATAATTCCTAATTCAAACGTTCAAAATGTCTAAAAATGCCTGTGATATTGAATAAATGTGAGTTTTACTAGATATAGGTTTTTTTTATGGTTTGCAAATACAAAAATGAGGTTTTACTCAATATGACTGTATAATGTAATACTCAATATGACAGTTATTTAAACATAACTCCTACACCACACATGAAAAATGTCTAATAATGCCTGAAATAATGCATCTTTGGGAGTTTTACTCAAAGCATAAGCTTTTTTTAATTTTGCAAATGCAAAAAGTTGTTTTTTACTCAACATGACTATAATGCTCTTAGATTCCTGAGATAATGCAAAAAAAGCAATAAAAATGTATTCAACAAAACTCCTAATCCAAACGTGCAAAATGTCCTAAAATGCCTGTGATATTGAATTAATGTTAGTTTTACTAGATACAGTTGTTTTTCTATGGTTTGCAAATACAAAATTTAGGTTTTACTCAATGTGACTGTATACTGTAACACTCAATATGACAGTTATTTAAACATAACTCCTACACCACACATGCAAAATGTCTAATAATGCCTGAAGAAATGCATCTTTGAGAGTTTTCCTGAAAAAAAAAAAACATTTGGCAAGGTTTGCAAAAACCAAAAAATAATGTTTTACTCAATTTGACAGTAATGTACTCAGAATCCTGAGATAATGCGAAAAAAGCAATAAAATTGTATTCAAACATAACTTCCAAACAACGCATGAAAAATGGCTGATAATGCCTAGACATGTGTATTTTTGTTAGTTGTACTAGAAAATGTATCTTTTTTAAGGTTAGCAAAGACACAAGTTAGTTCTTTTATTCAATATAACAGTGTAACTATCATACTACATATTAAAGTTTTATAATCATAACTCCAAAACCAAACTTGAAATTTGTCTTAAAAAGCCTGTAATATTGAATTTATGTGAGTTTTAAAAGAATCAGGTATTTTGGAGAGGTTCACAAATATAACAATTATGTTTTCCTGGCCTCATATTGGTCACACTCAAAATGACAGTTTTTGAAACATAACTCCAAAAGTAGAAATGCAACATGTCTAAAAATGCCTGAAGAAATGTATCTTTGAGAGTTTTTCTAGAAAAAAAACTATTTGGTTAGGTTGGCGAAAACAAAAAGTATTTTTCTAGTAGTTACATTATACAATATGACTGTATAATGTAACACTCAATTTGACAGTTATTTAAACATAACTCCTACACCACACATGCAAAATGTCTAATAATGCCGGAAGAAATGCATCTTTGAGAGTTTTCCTGAAAAAAAAAAAAACATTTGGGAAGGTTTGCAAAAACAAAATAATTTTTTTTTACTCAATTTGACGGTAATGTACTTAGAATCCGGAGATAAAGCCAAAAAAACAATAAAAATGTATTCAAACATAATTCTTAATCCAAACGTGCAAAATTTCTAAAAATGCCTATGATATGGAATACGTGTGAGTTTTACTAGATGCAGTTGTTTTTCTATGGTTTGCAAATACAAAAAGGAGATTTTAGTCAATATGACTGTATACTGTAACACTCAATATGACAGTTATTTAAACATAACTCCTACAAACACACATGCAAAATGTCTAATACTGCCTGAAGAAATGCATCTTTGAGAGTTTTCCTGAAAAAAAACATTTGGCAAGGTTTGCAAAAACAAAATATAATGTTTTACTCAATTTGACAGTAATGTACTTAGAATCCTGAGATAATGCAAAAAAAAGCAATAAAAATGTATTCAAACATAACTTGCAAACAACGCATGTAATATGGCTGATAATGCCTAGAGATGTGTATTTTTGTTAGTTGTACTAGAAAATTTATCTTTTGTAAGGTTTGCAAAGACACAAGTTAGTTTTTTTATTCCATATAACAGTGTAACTGTCATACTAAATATGAAAGGTTTATAATCATAACTCCAAAACCAAACTTGAAATTTGTCTAAAAAAGCCTGTAATATATAATTTACGTGAGTTTTACCAGAATCGGGTATTTTGGAAAGAATCACAAATACAAACTTTGGGTTTTACTGGCCTCATATTGGTCACACTCAAAATGACAGTTTTTGAAACAAATATCCAAAAATATGAAAGCAAAATGTCTAATAATGCCTGAAAAAAGGCATCTTTGAGAGTTTTCCTGAAAAAAAAAACATTTGGCAAGGTTTGCAAAAACAAAATATAATTTTTTACTCAATTTGACAGTAATGTACTTAGAATCCTGAGATAAAGCGAAAAAAGCAATAAAAATGTATTCCAACAAAAGTCCTAATCCAAACGTGCAAAATGTCTAAAAATGCCTGTGATATTGAATAAATGTTATACAGTCATATTGAGTAAAACCTAGTTTCTTGTATTTGTGATTCTTTCCAAAATACCCGATTCTGTTAAAACTCACATAAATTCAATATTACAGGCTTTTTTAGACAAATTTCAAGTTTAGTTTTGGAGTTATGATTATAAACCTCTCATATTTAGTATGACAGTTACACTGTTATATTGAATAAAAAAAACTAACTTGTGTCTTTGCAAACCTTACAAAAGATCATTTTTCTAGTACAACTAACAAAAATACATATCTCTAGGCATTATTAGCCATTTTGCATGTGTTGTTTAAAAGTTATGTTTGAATACATTTTATTGCTTTTTTCGCATTATCTCAGGATTCTAAGACTATTATAGTCATATTGAATAAAAACTACTTTTTGCATTTGCAAGATTTAAAAAAGCATATGTTTCGAGTAAAACTCCCAAAGATGCATTATTTCAGGCATTATTAGCCATTTTTCATGTGTGGTGTAGGAGTTATGTTTAAATAACTGTCATATTGAGTGTTACAGTATACAGTCATATTGAGTAAAACCTACATTTTGTATTTGCAAACCATAGAAAAACAACTGTATCTAGTAAAACTAACATGTACTCCTTATCACAGGCATTTTTAGACATTTTGCACGTTTGGATTAGGAGTTATGTTGGAATACATTTTTATTGCTTTTTTCGCATTATCTCAGGATTCTAAGAACATTATAGTCATATTGAGAAAAAAACTACTTTTTGCATTTGCAAGATTTAAAAAAGCATATGCTTCGAGTGAAACCCCCAAAGATGCATTATTTCAGGCATTATTAGCCATTTTCCATGTGTGGTGTAGGACTTATGTTTAAATAACTGTCATATTGAGTGTTACAGTATACAGTCATATTGATTAAAACCTACATTTTGTATTTGCAAACCATAGAAAAACAACTGTATCTAGTAAAACTAACATGTATTCCTTATCACAGGCATTTTTAGACCTTTTGCACGTTTGGATTAGGAGTTATGTTGGAATACATTTTTATTGCTTTTTTCGCATTATCTCAGGATTCTAAGAACATTATAGTCATATTGAGAAAAAAACTACTTTTTGCATTTGCAAGATTTAAAAAAGCATATGCTTCGAGTGAAACCCCCAAAGATGCATTATTTCAGGCATTATTAGCTATTTTCCATGTGTGGTGTAGGACTTATGTTTAAATAACTGTCATATTGAGTGTTACAGTATACAGTCATATTGAGTAAAACCTAAATTTTGTATTTGCAAACCATTAAAAAACAACTGTATTTAGTAAAACTAACAATTATTCAATATCACAGGCATTTTTAGACATTTTGCACGTTTGGATTAGGAGTTATGTTGGAATACATTTTTATTGCTTTTTTCGCATTATCTCAGGATTCTAAGAATATTATAGTCATATTGAGTAAAAAACTACTTTTTGCATTTGCAAAATTTAAAAAAGCATATGCTTCCAGTAAAACTCCAAAATATGCATTATTTCAGGCATTATTAGCCATTTTTCATGTGTTGTGTGGGATTTATGTTTAAATAACTGTTATATTGAGTGTTACAGTATACAGTCATATTGACTAAACCCTCATTTTTGTATTTGCAAACCATAGAAAAACAACTGTATCTAGTAAAACTCACATGTATTCAATATCAGAGACTTTTTTAGACATTTTGCACGTTTGGATTAGGAATTATGTTGGAATACATTTTTATTGTTTTTTTCGCTTTATCTCAGGATTCTAAGTACATTACTGTCAAATTGAGTAAAAAATTATATTTTGTTTTTGCAAATATTGCCAAATGTTTTTTTTTTTTCAGGAAAACTCTCAAAGATGCATTTCTTCAGAAATTATTAGACATTTTGCATGCATATTTTTGGAGTTTTGTTTCAAAAACTGTCATTTTGAGTGTGACCAATATGTGGCCAGTAAAACCCAATGTTTGTATTTGTGATTCTTTCCAAAATACCCGATTCTGGTAAAACTCACGTAAATTATATATTACAGGCTTTTTTAGACAAATTTCAAGTTTGGTTTTGGAGTTATGATTATAAACCTTTCATATTTAGTATGACAGTTACACTGTTATATGGAATAAAAAAACTAACTTGTGTCTTTGCAAACCTTACAAAAGATCATTTTTCTAGTACAACTAACAAAAATACATATCTCTAGGCATTATTAGCCATTTGGCATGTGTTGTTTAAAAGTTATGTTTGAATACATTTTATTGCTTTTTTCGCATTATCTCAGGATTCTAAGACTATTATAGTCATATTGAATAAAAACTACTTTTTGCATTTGCAAGATTTAAAAAAGCATATGTTTCGAGTAAAACTCCCAAAGATGCATTATTTCAGGCATTATTAGCCATTTTTCATGTGTGGTGTAGGAGTTATGTTTAAATAACTGTCATATTGAGTGTTACAGTATACAGTCATATTGAGTAAAACCTACATTTTGTATTTGCAAACCATAGAAAAACAACTGTATCTAGTAAAACTAACATGTATTCCTTATCACAGGCATTTTTAGACATTTTGCACGTTTGGATTAGGAGTTATGTTGGAATACATTTTTATTGCTTTTTTCGCATTATCTCAGGATTCTAAGAATATTATAGTCATATTGAGTAAAAAACTACTTTTTGCATTTGCAAAATTTAAAAAAGCATATGCTTCCAGTAAAACTCCAAAATATGCATTATTTCAGGCATTATTAGCCATTTTTCATGTGTTGTGTGGGATTTATGTTTAAATACTGTTATATTGAGTGTTACAGTATACAGTCATATTGATTAAAACCTACATTTTGTATTTGCAAACCATAGAAAAACAACTGTATCTAGTAAAACTAACATGTATTCCTTATCACAGGCATTTTTAGACATTTTGCACGTTTGGATTAGGAGTTATGTTGGAATACATTTTTATTGCTTTTTTCGCATTATCTCAGGATTCTAAGAACATTATAGTCATATTGAGAAAAAAACTACTTTTTGCATTTGCAAGATTTAAAAAAGCATATGCTTCGAGTGAAACCCCCAAGATGCATTATTTCAGGCATTATTAGCTATTTTCCATGTGTGGTGTAAGACTTATGTTTAAATAACTGTCATATTGAGTGTTACAGTATACAGTCATATTGAGTAAAACCTAAATTTTGTATTTGCAAACCATTAAAAAACAACTGTATTTAGTAAAACTAACAATTATTCAATATCACAGGCATTTTTAGACATTTTGCACGTTTGGATTAGGAGTTATGTTGGAATACATTTTTATTGCTTTTTTCGCATTATCTCAGGATTCTAAGAATATTATAGTCATATTGAGTAAAAAACTACTTTTTGCATTTGCAAAATTTAAAAAAGCATATGCTTCCAGTAAAACTCCAAAATATGCATTATTTCAGGCATTATTAGCCATTTTGCATGTGTTGTGTGGGATTTATGTTTAAATACTGTTATATTGAGTGTTACAGTATACAGTCATATTGACTAAACCCTCATTTTTGTATTTGCAAACCATAGAAAAACAACTGTATCTAGTAAAACTCACATGTATTCAATATCAGAGACTTTTTTAGACATTTTGCACGTTTGGATTAGGAATTATGTTGGAATACATTTTTATTGTTTTTTTCGCTTTATCTCAGGATTCTAAGTACATTACTGTCAAATTGAGTAAAAAATTATATTTTGTTTTTGCAAATATTGCCAAATGTTTTTTTTTTTCAGGAAAACTCTCAAAGATGCATTTCTTCAGGCATTATTAGACATTTTGCATGCATATTTTTGGAGTTTTGTTTCAAAAACTGTCATTTTGAGTGTGACCAATATGAGGCCAGTAAAACCCAATGTTTGTATTTGTGATTCTTTCCAAAATACCCGATTCTGGTAAAACTCACGTAAATTATATATTACAGGCTTTTTTAGACAAATTTCAAGTTTGGTTTTGGAGTTATGATTATAAACCTTTCATATTTAGTATGACAGTTACACTGTAATATGGAATAAAAAAAACTAACTTGTGTCTTTGCAAACCTTACAAAAGATCATTTTTCTAGTACAACTAACAAAAATACATATCTCTAGGCATTATTAGCCATTTTGCATGTTTTGTTCGAAAGTTATGTTTGAATACATTTTATTGCTTTTTTCGCATTATCTCAGGATTCTAAGACTATTATAGTCATATTGAATAAAAACTACTTTTTGCATTTGCAAGATTTAAAAAAGCATATGTTTCGAGTAAAACTCCCAAAGATGCATTATTTCAGGCATTATTAGCCATTTTTCATGTGTGGTGTAGGAGTTATGTTTAAATAACTGTCATATTGGGCGTTACAGTATACAGTCATATTGAGTAAAACCTGGTTTTTGTATTTGCAAACCATAGAAAAACAACTGTATCTAGTAAAACTAACATGTACTCCTTATCACAGGCATTTTTAGACATTGTGCACGTTTGGATTAGGAGTTATGTTGGAATACATTTTTATTGCTTTTTTCGCATTATCTCAGGATTCTAAGAACATTATAGTCATATTGAGAAAAAAACTACTTTTTGCATTTGCAAGATTTAAAAAAGCATATGCTTCGAGTGAAAGCCCCAAAGATGCATTATTTCAGGCATTATTAGCCATTTTCCATGTGTGGTGTAGGACTTATGTTTAAATAACTGTCATATTGAGTGTTACAGTACACAGTCATATTGATTAAAACCTACATTTTGTATTTGCAAACCATAGAAAAACAACTGTATCTAGTAAAACTAACATGTATTCCTTATCACAGGCATTTTTAGACCTTTTGCACGTTTGGATTAGGAGTTATGTTGGAATACATTTTTATTGCTTTTTTCGCATTATCTAAGGATTCTAAGAACATTATAGTCATATTGAGAAAAAAACTACTTTTTGCATTTGCAAGATTTAAAAAAGCATATGCTTCGAGTGAAACCCCCAAAGAGGCATTATTTCAGGCATTATTAGCTATTTTCCATGTGTGGTGTAGGACTTATGTTTAAATAACTGTCATATTGAGTGTTACAGTATACAGTCATATTGAGTAAAACCTAAATTTTGTATTTGCAAACCATTAAAAAAATAACTGTATTTAGTAAAACTAACACTTATTCAATATCACAGGCATTTTTAGACATTTTGCACGTTTGGATTAGGAGTTATGTTGGAATACATTTTTATTGCTTTTTTCGCATTATCTCAGGATTCTTAGAATATTATAGTCATATTGAGTAAAAAACTACTTTTTGCATTTGCAAAATTTAAAAAAGCATATGCTTCCAGTAAAACTCCAAAATATGCATTATTTCAGGCATTATTAGCCATTTTTAATGTGTTGTGTGGGATTTATGTTTAAATAACTGTTATATTGAGTGTTACAGTATACAGTCATATTGACTAAACCCTCATTTTTGTATTTGCAAACCATAGAAAAACAACTGTATCTAGTAAAACTCACATGTATTCAATATCAGGGACTTTTTTAGACATTTTGCACGTTTGGATTAGGAATTATGTTGGAATACATTTTTATTGTTTTTTTCGCTTTATCTCAGGATTCTAAGTACATTACTGTCAAATTGAGTAAAAAATTATATTTTGTTTTTGCAAATATTGCCAAATGTTTGTTTTTTTTTCAGGAAAACCCTCAAAGATGCATTTCTTCAGGCATTATTAGACATTTTGCATGCATATTTTTGGAGTTTTGTTTCAAAAACTGTCATTTTGAGTGTGACCAATATGAGGCCAGTAAAACCCAATGTTTGTATTTGTGATTCTTTCCAAAATACTCGATTCTGGTAAAACTCACGTAAATTATATATTACAGGCTTTTTTAGACAAATTTCAAGTTTGGTTTTGGAGTTATGATTATAAACCTTTCATATTTAGTATGACAGTTACACTGTTATATGGAATAAAAAAACTAACTTGTGTCTTTGCAAACCTTACAAAAGATCATTTTTCTAGTACAACTAACAAAAATACATATCTCTAGGCATTATTAGCCATTTTGCATGTGTTGTTTAAAAGTTATGTTTGAATATATTTTATTGCTTTTTTCGCATTATCTCAGGATGCTAAGACTATTATAGTCATATGAATAAAAACTACTTTTTGCATTTGCAAGATTTAAAAAAGCATATGTTTCGAGTAAAACTCCCAAAGATGCATTATTTCAGGCATTATTAGCCATTTTTCATGTGTGGTGTAGGAGTTATGTTTAAATAACTGTCATATTGAGTGTTACAGTATACAGTCATATTGAGTAAAACCTACATTTTGTATTTGCAAACCATACAAAAACAACTGTATCTAGTAAAACTAACATGTATTCCTTATCACAGGCATTTTTAGACATTTTGCACGTTTGGATTAGGAGTTATGTTGGAATACATTTTTATTGCTTTTTTCGCATTATCTCAGGATTCTAAGAACATTATAGTCATATTGAGAAAAAAACTACTTTTTGCATTTGCAAGATTTAAAAAAGCATTTGCTTCAAGTGAAACCCCCAAAGATGCATTATTTCAGGCATTATTAGACATTTTCCATGTGTGGTGTAGGACTTATGTTTAAATAACTGTCATATTGAGTGTTACAGTATACAGTCATATTGAGTAAAACCTAAATTTTGTATTTGCAAACCATGAAAAAACAACTGTATTTAGTAAAACTAACAATTATTCAATATCACAGGCATTTTTAGACATTTTGCACGTTTGGATTAAGAGTTATGTTGGAATACATTTTTATTGCTTTTTTCGCATTATCTCAGGATTCTAAGAATATTATAGTCATATTGAGTAAAAAACTACTTTTTGCATTTGCAAAATTTAAAAAAGCATATGCTTCCAGTAAAACTCCAAAATATGCATTATTTCAGGCATTATTAGCCATTTTTCATGTGTTGTGTGGGATTTATGTTTAAATAACTGTTATATTGAGTGTTACAGTATACAGTCATATTGATTAAAACCTACATTTTGTATTTGCAAACCATAGAAAAACAACTGTATCTAGTAAAACTAACATGTATTCCTTATCACAGGCATTTTTAGACATTTGCACGTTTGGATTAGGAGTTATGTTGGAATACATTTTTATTGCTTTTTTCGCATTATCTCAGGATTCTAAGAACATTATAGTCATATTGAGAAAAAAACTACTTTTTGCATTTGCAAGATTTAAAAAAGCATATGCTTCGAGTGAAACCCCCAAAGATGAATTATTTCAGGCATTATTAGCTATTTTCCATGTGTGGTGTAAGACTTATGTTTAAATAACTGTCATATTGAGTGTTACAGTATACAGTCATATTGAGTAAAACCTACATTTTGTATTTGCAAACCATTAAAAAACAACTGTATTTAGTAAAACTAACAATTATTCAATATCACAGGCATTTTTAGACATTTTGCACGTTTGGATTAGGAGTTATGTTGGAATACATTTTTATTGCTTTTTTCGCATTATCTCAGGATTCTAAGAATATTATAGTCATATTGAGTAAAAAACTACTTTTTGCATTTGCAAAATTTAAAAAAGCATATGCTTCCAGTAAAACTCCAAAATATGCATTATTTCAGGCATTATTAGCCATTTTTCATGTGTTGTGTGGGATTTATGTTTAAATAACTGTTATATTGAGTGTTACAGTATACAGTCATATTGACTAAACCCTCATTTTTGTATTTGCAAACCATAGAAAAACCACTGTATCTAGTAAAACTCACATGTATTCAATATCAGAGACTTTTTTAGACATTTTGCACGTTTGGATTAGGAATTATGTTGGAATACATTTTTATTGTTTTTTTCGCTTTATCTCAGGATTCTAAGTACATTACTGTCAAATTGAGTAAAAAATTATATTTTGTTTTTGCAAATATTGCCAAATGTTTTTTTTTTTTCAGGAAAACTCTCAAAGATGCATTTCTTCAGGCATTATTAGACATTTTGCATGCATATTTTTGGAGTTTTGTTTCAAAAACTGTCATTTTGAGTGTGGCCAATATGAGGCCAGTAAAACCCAATGTTTGTATTTGTGATTCTTTCCAAAATACCCGATTCTGGTAAAACTCACGTAAATTATATATTACAGGCTTTTTTAGACAAATTTCAAGTTTGGTTTTGGAGTTATGATTATAAACCTTTCATATTTAGTATGACAGTTACACTGTTATATGGAATAAAAAAACTAACGTGTGTCCTTGCAAACCTTACAAAAGATCGTTTTTCTAGTACAACTAACAAAAATACATATCTCTAGGCATTATTAGCCATTTTGCATGTGTTGTTTAAAAGTTATGTTTGAATACATTTTATTGCTTTTTTCGCATTATCTCAGGATTCTAAGACTATTATAGTCATATTGAATAAAAACTACTTATTGCATTTGCAAGATTTAAAAAAGCATATGTTTCGAGTAAAACTTCCAAAGATGCATTATTTCAGGCATTATTAGCCATTTTTCATGTGTGGTGTAGGAGTTATGTTTAAATAACTGTCATATTGAGTGTTACAGTATACAGTCATATTGAGTAAAACCTACATTTTGTATTTGCAAACCATACAAAAACAACTGTATCTAGTAAAACTAACATGTATTCCTTATCACAGGCATTTTTAGACATTTTGCACGTTTGGATTAGGAGTTATGTTGGAATACATTTTTATTGCTTTTTTCGCATTATTTCAGGATTCTAAGAACATTATAGTAATATTGAGAAAAAAACTACTTTTTGCATTTGCAAGATTTAAAAAAGCATATGCTTCTAGTGAAACCCCCAAAGATGCATTATTTCAGGCATTATTAGCCATTTTCCATGTGTGATGTAGGACTTATGTTTAAATAACTGTCATATTGAGTGTTACAGTATACAGTCATATTGACTAAACCCTCATTTTTCTATTTGCAAACCATAGAAAAACAACTGTATCTAGTAAAACTCACATGTATTCAATATCAGAGACTTTTTTAGACATTTTGCACGTTTGGATTAGGAGTAAGGTTGGAATACATTTTTATTGCTTTTTTCGCATTATCTCAGGATTCTAAGAACATTATAGTCATATTGAGTAAAAAACTACTTTTTGCATTTGCCAAATTTTAAAAAGCATATGTTTCGAGTAAAACTCCCAAAGATGCATTATTTCAGGCATTATTAGACATTTTACATGTGTGGTTTAGGAGTTATGTTTAAATAACTGTCATATTGAGTGTTACAGTATACAGTCATATTGAGTAAATCCTCAATTTTGTATTTGCAAACCATAGAAAAACAACTGCATCTAGTAAAACTAACATTTATTCAATATCGAAGGCATTTCTAGACATTTTAAACGTTTGAATTAGGTATTATGTTGGAATACATTTTTATTGCTTTTTTCGCATTATCTCAGGATTCTAAGAACATTATAGTCATATTGATTAAAAAACAACTTTTTGCATTTGCAAAATTTAAAAAAGCATATGCTTCCAGTAAAACTCCCAAAGATGCATTTTTTCAGGCATTATTAGCCATTATTTATGTTTTGTGTAGGATTTATGTTTAAATAACTGTTATATTGAGTGTTACAGTATACAGTCATAATGACTAAAACTTCATTTTTGTATTTGCAAACCATAGAAAAACAACTGTATCTAGTAAAACTCACATGTATTCAATATCACAGGCATTTTTAGACATTTTTCACGTTTGGATTAGGAATTATGTTGGAATACATTTTTATTGTTTTTTTCGCCTTATCTCAGGATTCTAAGTACATTACTGTCAAATTGAGTAAAAAAATATATTTTGTTTTTTGCAAACCTTGTCAAATGTTTTTTTTTTTCAGGAAAACTCTCAAAGATGCCTTTTTTCAGGCATTATTAGACATTTTGCATGCATATTTTTGGATTTTTGTTTCAAAAACTGTCATTTTGAGTGTGACCAATATGAGGCCAGTAAAACCGAATGTTTGTATTTGTGATTCTTTCCAAAATACCCAATTCTGGTAAAACTCACGTAAATTCAATATTACAGGCTTTTTTAGACAAATTTCAAGTTTGGTTTTGGAGTTATGATTATAAACCTTTCATATTTAGTTTGACAGTTACACTGTTATATGGAATAGAAAAACTAACTTGTGTCTTTGCTAACCTTACAAAAGATCAATTTTCTAGTAGAACTAACAAAAATACACATCTCTAGGCATTATCAGCCATATTACATGCGTTGTTTGGAAGTTATGTTTGAATACATTTTTATTGCTTTTTTTTCGCCTTATCTCAGGATTCTAAGTACATTACTGTCAAATTGAGTAAAAAATTATATTTTGTTTTTGCAAACCTTGCCAAATTTTTTTTCAGGAAAACTCTCAAAGATGCATTTCTTCAGGCAGTATTAGACATTTTGCATGTGTGTTTGTAGGAGTTATGTTTAAATAACTGTCATATTGAGTGTTACAGTATACAGTCACACTGAGCACAATCTAAATTGTGTATTTGCAAACCATAGAAAAACAACTGTATCTAGTAAAACTCACACGTATTCAATATCAAAGGCATTTTTAGACATTTTGCACGTTTGGATTAGGAGTTATGATTTTATTGCTTTTTTCGCATTATCTTAGGAATCTAAGAACTTTATAGTCATGTTGAGTAAAAAACTACTTTTTGCATTTGCAAAATTTAAAAAAGCTTATGCTTCGAGTAAAACTCCAAAAGATGCATTATTTCAGGCATTATTAGCCATTTTTAATGTGTGGTGTAGGAACTATGTTTAAAAAACTGTCATATTGAGTGTTACAGTATACAGTCATATTGACTAAAATCTCCTTTTTGTATTTGCAAACCATAGAAAAACAACTGCATCTAGTAAAACTCACGCGTATTCCATATCATAGGCATTTTTAGAAATTTTGCACGTTTGGATTAAGAATTATGTTTGAATACATTTTTATTGTTTTTTTGGCTTTATCTCCGGATTCTAAGTACATTACCGTCAAATTGAGTAAAAAAAAATTATTTTGTTTTTGCAAACCTTGCCAAATGTTTTTTTTTTTTTCAGGAAAACTCTCAAAGATGCATTTCTTCCGGCATTATTAGACATTTTGCATGTGTGGTGTAGGAGTTATGTTTAAATAACTGTCAAATTGAGTGTTACATTATACAGTCATATTGTATAATGTAACTACTAGAAAAATACTTTTTGTTTTCGCCAACCTTACCAAATGTTTTTTTTTTCCAGAAAAACTCTCAAAGATACATTTCTTCAGGCATTTTTAGACATGTTGCATTTCTACTTTAGGATTTATGTTTCAAAAACTGTCATTTTGAGTATGACCAATATGAGGCCAGGAAAACCTAATTTTTGTATTTGTGAACCTCTCCAAAATACCTGATTCTGTTAAAACTCACATAAATTCAATATTACAGGCTTTTTAAGACAAATTTCAAGTTTGGTTTTGGAGTTATGATTATAAAACTTTAATATTTAGTATGATAGTTACACTGTTATATTGAATAAAAAAACTAACTTGTGTCTTTGCTAACCTTAAAAAGACACATTTTCTAGTACAACTAACAAAAATACACATGTCCAGGCATTATCAGCCATTTTTCATGCGTTGTTTGGAAGTTATGTTTGAATACAATTTTATTGCTTTTTTCGCATTATCTCAGGATTCTAAGTACATTACTGTCAAATTGAGTAAAACATTATTTTTTGTTTTTTGCAAACCTTGCCAAATGTTTTTTTTTTTCAGGAAAACTCTCAAAGATGCATTTCTTCAGGCATTATTAGACATTTTGCATGTGTGGTGTAGGAGTTATGTTTAAATAACTGTCATATTGAGTGTTACAGTATACAGTCACATTGAGTAAAACCTAAATTTTGTATTTGCAAACCATAGAAAAACAACTGTATCTAGTAAAACTAACATTAATTCAATATCACAGGCATTTTAGGACATTTTGCACGTTTGGATTAGGAGTTTTGTTGAATACATTTTTATTGCTTTTTTTGCATTATCTCAGGAATCTAAGAGCATTATAGTCATGTTGAGTAAAAAACAACTTTTTGCATTTGCAAAATTTAAAAAAATGTATGCTAAATTTTGTATTTGCAAACCATAAAAAAAAACTATATCTAGTAAAACTCACATTTATTCAATATCACAGGCATTTTTAGACATTTTGAACGTTTGAATTAGGAATTATGTTGGAATACCTTTAAATTGCTTTTTTTGCATTATCTCAGGATTCTAAGTACATTACTGTCAAATTAGTAGAAAAATACTTTTTGTTTTCGCCAACCTTACCAAACCAGAAAATGATATGTATTATTGATTTGGTATTTTTCTGTAATAAAAAATAGTAATATACATAGTTTGTCAATACTGGCATATTACTTAAAATAACAGACAATTTGTTTATTTACAGATAATGTTTTCAATTCTTCTGTTTTATAACCTATTTAAAAAAAAAAAACACAGTAGAAATTTAAAGTAAATTAACCATAAAAATATGAATTTTTTTTTACAGTGTAGGCATTATTAGCCATATTGCATGTGTTGTTTAGAAGTTATGTTTGAATTTATTTGTATTGCTTTTTTAGCATTATCTCAGGATTCTAAAAAAATGATTGTCATATTGAGTAAAAAACTAGTTTTTGCATTTGCAAGATTTACAAAAGCATATGTTTCCAGCAAAACTCCCAAAGACGCATTCCTTCAGGCATTATTAGCCATTGTTCATGTGTGGTGTAGGAATTATGTTTAAATAACTGTCATATTGAGTGTTACAGTATACAGTCATATTGAGTAAAACCAAATTTTTGTATTTGCAAACCATAAAAAAACAACTGCATCTAGTAAAACTCACATGGATTCAATATCGCAGGCATTTTTAGACATTTTGCACGTTTGGATTAGGAGTTATGTTGGAGGACATTTCATTGCTTTTTTCGCATTAGCTCAGGATTCTCAGTACATTACTGTGAAATTGGGTAAAAAATTACTTTTTGTTTTTTCAAACCTTACCATATGTTTTTTTTCCAGTAAAACTCAAAATGATACATTTCTTCAGGCATTATTAGACATTTTGCCCGTGTATTGAGTAAAACCAAATGTTTGTAATTGCGAACCATAAAAAAACAACTGTGTCTAGTAAAACTCAAATGGATTCAATATCACAGACATTTTTAGACATTTTGCACGTTTGGATTAGGAATTATGATGGAATACATTTGTATTGCTTTTTTTTTTACAATATCTCAGAATTGTATGTACATTCTTGTCAAATTGAGTAAAAACATACTTTTTACAAAATATAATTTTTCTAGTACCGCTAACAAAGATACATATCTCCAGGCATTATTAGTCATTTTGCATTTATTGTTTAGAAGGGATGTTTGAAAACATTTTTATTGCTTTTGTCACATTATCTAAAGATTCTAAGAACATTATTGTCATATTGAGTAAAAAACTACGTTTTGCATTTGCAAGATTTAAAAAAGCATATGTTTCGAGTAAAACTCCCAAAGGTGCATTTTTTCAGGCATTATTAGCCATTTTTCATGTGTGGTGTAGGAGTTATGTAAAAATAACTGTCATATTGTATACAGTCATATTGAGTAAAACCAAATTTTTGTATTAGCAAACAATAAAAAAACAACTGTATCCAGTAGAGATGCGCGGTTTACGGTCACAACCGTGGAGTCCGCGGATAAACAGCAGGTCGGGCGGGTGAATTGACGAAAAAATATATTTTAAATAGATTCGGGCAGGTGGCGGTTGAACCATTGGGAAATATATATACATAGTGAAATGTTATGTTGAAGAGTTTCATTTAACCTACTGACGTGTATATATAAATGGTTTATTTATATTGGTTAGTAACGTAAAGTGTTGCTCCTGGCTGTACTTGATGCTACAGTCTAGTGGTTAGGATTCAATGCGCTCACCGTCGCGATCCGGGTTTGATGCTCGGTGAAGGAAATCACTTTTTTTTAATCATGAATTGATTAGCGTGGACCCCGACTTAAACAAGTTGAAAAACTTATTGGGGTGTTACCATTTAGTGGTCAATTGTACGGGCCTCATATTGGTCACACTCAAAATGACGGTTTTTGAAAAAAAACTCCAAAAATATGCATGCAAAATGTCTAATAATGCCTGAAGAAATGCATCTTTGAGAGTTTTCCTGAAAAAACAAAATATAATTTTTTACTCAATTTGACAATGTTCTTAGAATCCTGAGATAAAGCCAAAAAAACAATAAAAATGTATTCCAACATAATTCCTAATCCAAACGTGCAAAATGTCTAAAAATGCCTGTGATATTGAATACATGTGAGTTTTACTAGATACAGTTGTTTTTATATGGTTTGCAAATACAAAAATGAGGTTTTAGTCAATATGACTGTATACTGTAACACTCAATATGACAGTTATTTAAACATAACTCCTACACCACACATGAAAAATGGCTAATAATGCCTGAAATAATGCATCTTTTGGAGTTTTACTCGAAGCATATGCTTTTTAAAATCTTGCAAATGCAAAAAGTTGTTTTTTATTCAATATGACTATAATAGTCTTAGAATCCTGAGATAATGCGAAAAAAGCAATAAAAATGTATTCCAACATAACTTCTAAACAACTTATGCAAATAGGCTAATAATGCCTAGAGATATGTATTTTTGTTAGTTGTACTAGAAAAATTATCTTTTGTAAGGATTGCAAAGACACAAGTTAGTTTTTTTATTCCATATAACAGTGTAACTGTCATACTAAATATGAAAGGTTTATAATCATAACTCCAAAACTAAACGTGAAATTTGTCTAAAAAAGCCTATAAAAACCCTGTGGAATAAAAGTATTTTTCTGCAAAACTATTTGCATCGTTACTTTATTAAAGGTGGTTGAATTTAATAATTTGGTAAAAGTCTGTAAAATTACGATATTTTTCCGCAAAACGTTTCATGAAAATTTCTGTAAGTATGTTTTTGATTATTATTTGGTTTACAATGTTTTACTTAAATTTTATAGTTTTCGTTTGGCAGTCGTATCTGCCAGTAGATGACAGTTTTTTTTTACAGAATTTTTTTTACAGTGTAGAGACATTGATCTTTTTCAGTTTTACTAGAAAAAATATATTTTTTAAGGTTCTCAAACACACAAGGTACACTGTAAAAAAAAATCTGTAAAAAAAACTGTAATCTACTGGCAGCTATGTCTACCAAATGAAAACCATAAAATTAAAGTAAAACACTGTATACCAAATAATGAACTAAAACATATTTACAGAAATTTTCATTAAACGTTTTGCGGAAAAGTATAAACAAATTTCAGATTTTTACTAAATTGTTAAGATCAACCACCTTTAATAAAGTGACGATGCAAACAGCTCTGCTGGAAAATACCTTTTTTCTACAGAGTTTTTCCAATTAGTTACGATCAACCAACTTTAATGGAGTGACAATGATGGCAGTTCCACAGAAAAATACCATTATTTTACAGATTTTTTCTGAATTATTAAGTTCAGGGGTCTCAAACTCAGTGTACAGGGGGGCTACAGTGTGTAGAAACTATGTGAAGAGTGGATTAGCCTTCTTTGAATGGCTATACCGACCTGGCAACATACTTGAGATAAAAGGAAAAAAACAATAAAAATGTATTCCAACATAATTCCTAATCAAAACTTGCAAAAGTTCTAAAAATGCCTATGATATTGAACATTGTGAGTTTTACTAGATACAGTTGTTTTTCTATGGTTTGCAAATACAAAATTGAGGTTTTACTCAATATGACTGAATACTGTAACACTCAATATGACAGTTATTTAAACATAACTCCTACACCACACATGAAAAATGGCTAAAAATGCCTGAAATAATGGGAGTTTTACTCGAAACATATGCTTTTTTAAATCTTGCAAATGCAAAAAGTAGTTTTTTATTCAATATAACTATAATAGTCTTAGAATCCTGAGATAATGCGAAAAAAGCAATACAAATGTATTCCAACATTACTTCTAAACAACACATGCAAAATGGCATGTGTTGCCTAGAAAAATTATCTTGTGTAAGGTTTGCAAAGACACAAGTTAGTTTTTTTATTCAATATAAGAGTGTAACCGTCATACTAATATGAAAGGTTTATAATCATAACTCCAAAACTAAACGTGAAATTTGTCTAAAAAAGCATGTAATATTGAATTTATGTGAGTTTTACCAGAATCGGGTATTTTGGAAAGAATCACAAATACAAAAACTAGGTTTTACTCAATATGACTGTATACTGTAACGCCCAATATGACAGTATACAGTCATATTGAGTAAAACCTCATTTTTGTTTTTGCAAACTATAAAAAAAACAACTGTATCTAGTAAAACTAACATTTATTCAAAATCACAGGCATTTTTAGACATTTTACACGTTTGGATTAAAAGTTATGTTTGAATACCTTTTTTTTTTCTTCGCATTATCTCAGGATTCTAAGAACATTATAGTCATATTGAGTAAAAAACGACTTTTTGCATTTGCAAGACTTAAAAAAGCATATGCTTCGAGTAAAACTCCCAAAGATCCATTATTTCAGGCATTATTAGCCATTTTTCATGTGTGGTGTAGGAGTTATGTTTGAATACATTTTTATTGCTTTTTTTGCATTATCTCAGGATTCTAAGACTACTATAGTCATATTGAATAAAAAACTACTTTTTGCATTTGCAAGATATAAAAAACCATATGTTTCGAGTAACACTCCCATTATTTCAGGCATTATTAGCCATTTTTCATGTGTGGTGTAGGAGTTATGTTTAAATAACTGTCATATTGAGTGTTACAGTATACAGTCATTTTGAGTAAAACCTAAATTTTGTATTTGCAAACCATAGAAAAACAACTGTATCTAGTAAAACTCACATGTATTCAATATCATAGGCATTTTTAGACATTTTGCAAGTTTTGATTAGGAATTATGTTGGAATACATTTTTATTGTTTTTTTCGCTTTATCTCAGGAATCTAAGTACATTACTGTCAAATTGAGTAAAAAATTATATTTTGTTTTTGCAAACCTTGCCAAATGTTTTTTTTTTTCAGGAAAACTCTCAAAGATGCATTTCTTTAGGCATTATTAGACATTTTGCATTGTGGTGTAAGAGTTATGTTTAAATAATCGTCATATTGAGTGTTACCGTATACAGTCATATTGAGTAAAACCTAAATGTTTTGTTTGCAAACCATAGAAAAACACAGGGAGTCTCCTGTAAAAATTGGCAAGTATGTTGCCAGGTCGGTATAGCCATTCAAAGAAGGTGAATCCACTCTTCACGTAGTTTCTACACACTGTAGCCCCCCTGTACACTGAGTTTGAGACCCCTGAACTTAATAATTCAGAAAAAATCTGTAAAATAATGGTATTTTTCTGTGGAACTGCCAGCATTGTCACTCCATTAAAGTTGGTTGATCGTAACTAATTGGAAAAACTCTGTAGAAAGAAGGTATTTTCCAGCAGAGCTGTTTGCATCGTCACTTTATTAAATGTTTTTGATCTTAACAATTTAGTAAAAATCTGAAATTTGTTTATACTTTTCCGCAAAACGTTTAATGAAAATTTCTGTAAATATGTTTTAGTTCATTATTTGGTATACAGTGTTTTACTTTAATTTTATGGTTTTCATTTGGTAGACGTAGCTGCCAGTAGATTACAGTTTTTTTTACAGAATTTTTCTTACAGTGTACCTTGTGTGTTTGAGAACCTTAAAAAATATATTTTTTCTAGTAAAACTGAAAAAGATCAATGTCTCTACACTGTAAAAAAAATTCTGTAAAAAAAACTGTCATCTACTGGCAGATACGACTGCCAAACGAAAACTATAAAATTTAAGTAAAACATTGTAAACCAAATAATAATCAAAAACATACTTACAGAAATTTTCATGAAACGTTTTGCGGAAAAATATCGTAATTTTACAGACTTTTACCAAATTATTAAATTCAACCACCTTTAATAAAATAACGATGCAAATAGTTTTGCAGAAAAATACTTTTATTCCACAGGGTTTTTCCAAATTAATAAGATCAACCAACTTTAATGATGTGACAATGCTGGCAGTACCACAGAAAAATGCTATTATTTTACAGACTTTTTGAGTTGTTAAGATCAGGGGTTTCTAATTCAATTTAACTAGGGTCCACCGGATGCTGAAACTACATGAAAAGTGGATTCACCTTCTTTGAATGGCAATCTAGACTTAGCAACATGTTTGCCAATCCTCCCGAAATATAAAGAGACCTCTTGTGTATTTCGTGGAGTATTGTTTATTTATCAGTGTGACAATCATTTTAAGGTGATGCCTGTGACAACATTGCCTTCAACTTCCTTGACAATCTTGCTTTGTGCTCACTAATTCAGCAAACTAACAGCTTGCCTAAAGTATCCATCCATCCATTTTCTACCGCTTATTCCCTTTTGGGGTTGCGGGGGGGCGCTGGCGCCTATCTCAGCTACAATCGGGCGGAAGGCGGGGTACACCCTGGACAAGTCGCCACCTCATCGCAGGGCCAAGACAGATAGACAGACAACATTCACACTCACATTCAAACACTAGGGCCAATTTTGTGTTGCCAATCAACCTATCCCCAGGTGCATGTCTTTGGAAGTGGGAGGAAGCCGGAGTACCCGGAGGGAACCCACGCATTCACGGGGAGAACATGCAAACTCCACACAGAAAGATCCCGAGCCTGGATTTGAACCCAGGACTGCAGGAACTTTGTATTGTGAGGCAGACGCACTAACCCCTCTGCTACCGTGAAGCCCTAAACAACAATTTTTAACATTGTTACAAATATGCGACACAATGCTAACCCACATCAAACAAGAATGACAAACACATTTTGGGAGAACATCTTCACCGTAACACAAAATAAACACAAAAGAACAAATACCCAGAATTCCATGCAGCGCTACTCTTCCGGGCTACACCCCCGCCACCACCCCACATCACCGCCCCCCTCCATGTGTTGGTTGAGGTGGGCGGGGTTTGGTGGCTGCGGGGGTGTAGCCCGGAAGAGTAGCGCTGCTTGGCATTCTGGGTATTTATTGTTTTGTGTTTATTTTGTGTTACGGTGAAGATGTTCTCGTGAAATGTGTTTGTCATTCTTGTTTGATGTGGGTTCACGGTGTGGCGCATATTTGTAACAGTGTTAAATATATTTGTATGGCCACCGTCAGTGTGACCTGTGTGGCTGTTGGCTGTAGATCAAGTATGTCTTGCACTCACCAACGTGTGTCATATTACAGAGAAAAATCTTAAATTGTTTGTACAAGCATAAACCTTTATATGACAGGCTACAAATATTTTTCAACAAAAATACACATACATATTAAAAAAAATAAGATATTCCTTTAAATTACATACAAAACTGGTAGATTGTTAATATGGACATGGACTTTTATATAACAAGTACATGTTAAATGGAAGTTAATTACTGTAATTTTACATGAATTTGAAAGTAATTTGAGAAAACAGAAAATGATATGTATTATTGATTTGGTATTTTTCTGTAATAAAAAATAGTAATATACATAGTTTGTCAATACTGGCATATTACTTAAAATAACAGACAGTTTGTTTATTTACAGATAATGTCTTCAATTATTCAGTTTTATAACCTATTTGAAAAAAAAAGAAAAATTACAGTAGAAATTTAGAGTAAATTAACCATAAAAATATGATTTTTTTTTACAGTGTAGGCATTATTAGCCAATTTGCATGTGTTGTTTAGAAGTTATGTTTGAATACATTTGTATTGCTTTTTTAGCATTATCTCAGGATTCTAAAAAAATGATTGTCATATTGAGTAAAAAACTAGTTTTTGCATTTTCAAGATTTACAAAAGCATATGTTTCCAGCAAAACTCCCAAAGATGCATTCTTTCAGGCATTATTAGCCATTGTTCATGTGTGGTGTAGGAATTATGTTTAAATAACTGTCATATTGAGTGTTACAGTATACAGTCATATTGAGTAAAACCAAATTTTTGTATTTGCAAACCATAAAAAAACAACTGCATCCAGTAAAACTCACATGGATTCAATATCGCAGGCATTTTTAGACATTTTGCACGTTTGGATTAGGAATTATGTTGGAGGACATTTCATTGCTTTTTTCGCATTAGCTCAGGATTCTCAGTACATTACTGTGAAATTGGGTAAAAAATTACTTTTTGTTTTTGCACATCTTACTATATGTTTTTTTTTTTTCCAGTAAAACTCAAAATGATACATTTCTTCAGGCATTATTAGACATTTTGCCCGTGTATTGAGTAAAACCAAATGTTTGTATTTGCGAACCATAAAAAAAACAACTGTGTCTAGTAAAACTCAAATGGATTCAATATCACAGGCATTTTTACACATTTTGCACGTTTGGATTAGGAATTATGCTGGAATACATTTGTATTGCTTTTTTCTTGCAATATCTCAGACTTGTATGTACATTCTTGTCAAATTGAGTAAAAACATACTTTTTACAAAATAAAATTTTTCTAGTACCGCGAACAAAGATACATATCTCTAGGCATTATTAGTCATTTTGCATTTGTTCTTTAGAAGGGATGTTTGAAAACATTTTTATTGCTTTTGTCACATTATCTCAAGATTCTAAGAACATTATTGTCATATTGAGTAAAAAACTACTTTTTGCATTTGCAAGATTTAAAAAAGCATATGTTTCGAGTAAAACTCCCAAAGATGCATTTTTTCAGGCATTATTAGCCATTTTTCATGTGTGGTGTAGGAGTTATGTAAAAATAACTGTCATATTGTATACAGTCATATTGAGTAAAACCAAATTTTTGTATTTGCAAACAATGAAAAAACAACTGTATCTAGTAGAGATGCGCGGTTTACGGTCACAACCGTGGAGTCCGCGGATAAACAGCAGGTTGGGCGGGTGACTTGACGAAAAAATATATTTTAAATAGATTCGGGCAGGTGGCGGTTGAACCATTGGGAAATATATATACATAGTTAAATGTTATGTTGAAGAGGTTCATTTAGCCTACTGACGTGTATATATAAATGGTTTATTTATATTGGTTAGTAACGTAAAGTGTTGTTCCTGGCTGTACTTGATGGTACAGTCTAGTGGTTAGGATTCAATGCGCTCACCGTCGCGATCCGGGTTTGATGCTCGGTCAAGGGAATCACTTTTTTTTACCATGAATTGATTAGCGTGGACCCCGACTTAAACAAGTTGAAAAACTTATTGGGGTGTTACCATTTAGTGGTCAATTGTACGGAATATGTACTGTACTTGGCAATCTATTAATAAAAGTATCAATCAAAACAATCCATACAACACGTCACAGACAACGTCACGCTAACATCATGTGACACTTCCTATGAAGGCTGCAGAAGCAAGGTAGCCCAAACTTGAAGGGTACAACACTTTATCTTACTAGCCTCTAAAAATCAACCATTTATAGATAGTTCAATGTTGTTACCCACATACGAAAAACGAGCAGCACCCTTTTAAACAGAATGTGGGCATACTTTTATTTTGAAGTGTCTCGTTTGGTCTGTGGACGGATATAAGGAAGCTACTTCCGGGTATGAGTACACATTTTTTTGATGCATTAGAAAGAAGAAAGAGAGCGGCTGATTGTAACAAAGACTAAAAAGTGTCACAGGGACTTTAAGCGTTTGGGATCTAAGAGCCAGAAGATCACAATTGCCTCCATCTTCTTCCGCTTATCAGAAGTGGGGTCGCGGGGGCAGCAGCCTAAGCAGGAAAGCCCAGCCTTCCCACTCCCAAGCCACTTCGTCTAGCTCCTACCCAGGGAATCCCGAAGCGTTGCCAGGCCAGCCGGGAGACAAAGTCTTCCCAGCATGTCCTGGATCTTCCCCGTGGCCTCCTACCGGTTGGACATGCCCTAATCGCCTCCCTAGGGTGGGGTGTGGGTGGCATCCTGACCAGATGCCCGAACCACCTCATCTGGCTCCAACAGCCATACAAGTCACACTGACGGTGGCCATACAAACAAATTTTACACTGTTACAAATATGCGCCACACTGTGAACCCACATCAAACAAGAATGACAAACACATTTCGCAAGAACATCTTCACCGTAACACAAAATAAACACAAAATAACAAATACCCAGAATGCCATGCAGCGCTACTCGCCCGGGCTACACCCCCGCAACCACCAAACCCCGCCCACCTCAACCGACACATGGAGGGGGGCGGTGATGTGGGGTGGTGGCGGGGGTGTAGCCCGGAAGAGTAGCACTGCATGGAATTCTGGGTATTTGTTCTTTTGTGTTTATTTTGTGTTACGGTGAAGATGTTCTCCCAAAATGTGTTTGTCATTCTTGTTTGATGTGGGTTCACAATATGTGGTGCATATTTGTAACAATGTTAACATTTTTTGGACAGCCACCGTCAGTGTGAGCTATATAGCTGTTGATCAAGTATGTTATGGACAACCTATGACGAGCACAAAAGTCTAATAACAAAACACCACTTGCAGTACTGTCACAGCAGCCCTTAAAGATACTTGTCCAGTCGATATCGGATAGCCCTTCACTACGGTCACAGGGAGTCTCCTGTAAAGATTGGCAAGTATGTTGCCATGTCAGTATTGCCATTAAAGGAAGGTGAATTCACTTTTCACGTAGTTTCTACACACTATAGCCCCCCGGTAAACTGAGTTTGAGACTCTTGATCTTAATAATTCAGAAAAAATCTGTAAAATAATCATGTTTTTCTGTGGAACCGCCAGCATTGTCACTCCATTAAAGTTGGTTGATCGTAATTAATTGGAAAAACTCTGTAGAAAAAAGGTATTTTTCTGCAGAACTGTTTGCATTGTCACTTTATTAAAGGTGGTTGATCTTAACAATTTAGTAAAAATCTGAAAAATGTTCATATTTTTCCACAAAACGTCTAATGAAAATTTCTGTAAATATAATGTTTTAGATCATTATTTGGTCTACAGTGTTTTACTTTAATTTTATGGTTTTCATTTGGCAGCCGTAGCTACCAGTAGATTAGTTTTTTTACAGATTTTTTTTTTTTTACAGTGTACCTTGTGTGTTTGAGAACCTTAAAAAATATATTTTTTCTAGTAAAACTGACAAAGATAAATGTCTATACACACAAAAAAAAAAATTCTGTAAAACAAACTGTCATCTACCGGCAGATACGGCTGCCAAACGAAAACTATAAAATTTAAGTAAAACATTGCAAACCAAATAATAATCAAAAACATTATATTTACAGAAATTTTCATGAAACGTTTTGCGGAAAAATATCTTAATTTTACAGATTTTTACAATATTATTAAGGTCAACAACCTTTAATAAAGTATTGATGCAAACAGTTTTGCAGAAAAATACTTTTATTCTACAGAGTTTTTCCAAATTAATATGATCAACCAACTTTAATAAAGTGACAATGCTGGTATTTCCACAGAAAAATACCATTATTTTACACTCTTTCTGAATTGTTAAAATAGGGGGCCACTGGATGCTGAAACTACATGAAAAGTGGATTCAGCTTCTTTGAATGACCATCCAGACCTAGCAACATACTCCCAATTTTAACGAGAGGCTTCCTGTGACCCTCGCAATGGATTGTACCTATATCGACCGGACAAACATTTTAATGTGGTTCTGTGACAGCACTGCCTTCAACTTCCTTGACAACCTTTTGTCGTGTTCGCTCATTCAGCAAACCAACAGCATGCCGAGGGGGCCGCACGCATGTTATGCGAGGATTTGTTGGTTGTACAATGTTGACTACAAGACGTACTTGATTAACAGCATTACAAATCACACTGACGGGAGCTGTACAAAAAAAATTAACACTGTTACAAATATGCGCCAATATTGTGAAACCACATCAAACAAGAATGACGAACACATTTCGGGAGAACATCTTTACCGTAACACAAAATAAACACAAAAGAACAAATACCCAGAATTCCATGCAGCGCTACTCTTCCGGGATACACCCCTGCCACCACCCCACATCACGGTCCCCCTCCTTGCGTCAGTTGAGGCGGGCGGGGTTTGGTGCTTGCGGGGGTGTAGCCCGGAAGAGTAGCGCTGCATGGCATTCTGGGTATTTGTTCTTTTGTGTTTATTTTGTGTTACGGTGAAGATGTTCTCCCGAAATGTGTTTGTCATTCTTGTTTGATGAGGGTTCACAGTGTGGCGCATATTTGTAACAGTGTGAAATTTGTTTGTACGGCGTGAAATTTGTTTGTACGGCCACCGTCAGTGTGACCTGTGTGGCTGTTGGCTGTTGATCAAGTATGTCTTGCACTCACCAGCGTGTGCCATATTACAGAGAAAAATGTTAAATTGTTAGTAAAAGCATAAACCTTTATATACCAGGCTTCAAATATGTTTAGCCTGACGGTACCTGTCTGCTGCCTCCGGAGGATTGTCATACTAAATGTGAAAGGTTTATAATAATAACTCCAAAACCAAACATGAAATTTGTCTTAAAAAGCCTTAATGTTGAATGTATGTGAGTTTTACCTGAATCAGGTATTTTGGAAAGAATCACAAATACAAAGCTTAGGTTTTACTGGCCTCATATTGGTCACACTCAAAATTACAGTTTTTAAAACATAACTCCAAAAATACACATGTATAATGTCTAATAATAACTGTAGAAATGCATCTTTGAGAGTTTTCCTGAAAAAAAATAATTTGGTAAGGTTTGCAAAAACAAAATTTTATTTTTTACTCAATTTGACATTTGTATTGCGAAAAAAGCAATACAAATGTATTCCAACATAATTCCTAATCCAAACGTGCAAAATGTCTAAAAATGCCTGTGATATTGAATACATGTGAGTTTTACTAGATACAGTTGTTTTTCTATGGTTTGTAAATACAAAAATGAGGTTTTACTCAATATGACTGTATACTGTAACACTCAATATGACAGTTATTTAAACATAACTCCTACACCACACATGAAAAATGGCTAATAATGCCTGAAATAATGCATCTTTGGGAGTTTTACTCGAAACATATGCTTTTTTAAATCTTGCAGATGCAAAAAGTAGTTTTTTATTCAATATGACTATAATAGTCTTAGAATCCTGAGATAATGCAAAAAAAGCAAAAAAATGTATTCAAACATAACTTCAAAACAACACATGAAAAATGGCTAATAATGCCTAGGGATGTGTATTTTTGTTAGTTGTACTAGAAAAATAATCTTTTGTAGGGTTTGCAAAGACACAAGTTAGTTTTTTTATTCAATATAACAGTGTAACAGTCATACTAAATATGAAAGGTTTATAATCATAACCCCAAAACCAAACTTGAAATTTGTCTAAAAAGGCTATAATATTGAATTTATGTGAGTTTTAACAGAATCAGGTATTTTGGAGAGGTTCACAAATACAAAAATTAGGTTTTCCTGGCCTCATATTGGTCACACTCAAAATGACCGTTTTTGAAACATAACTCCAAAAGTAGAAATGCAACATGTCTAAAAATGCCTGAAGAAATGTATCTTTGAGAGTTTTTCTGGAAAAAAAAAACATTTGGTAAGGTTGGCGAAAACAAAAAGTATTTTTCTACTAATTTGACAGTAATGTACTTAGAATCCTGAGATAATGCAAAAAAAGCAATTAAAAGGTATTCCAACATAATTCCTAATTCAAACGTTCAAAATGTCTAAAAATGCCTGTGATATTGAATAAATGTGAGTTTTACTAGATATAGGTTTTTTTTATGGTTTGCAAATACAAAAATGAGGTTTTACTCAATATGACTGTATAATGTAATACTCAATATGACAGTTATTTAAACATAACTCCTACACCACACATGAAAAATGTCTAATAATGCCTGAAATAATGCATCTTTGGGAGTTTTACTCAAAGCATAAGCTTTTTTTAATTTTGCAAATGCAAAAAGTTGTTTTTTACCCAACATGACTATAATGCTCTTAGATTCCTGAGATAATGCAAAAAAAGCAATTAAAATGTATTCAACAAAACTCCTAATCCAAACGTGCAAAATGTCCTAAAATGCCTGTGATATTGAATTAATGTTAGTTTTACTAGATACAGTTGTTTTTCTATGGTTTGCAAATACAAAATTTAGGTTTTACTCAATGTGACTGTATACTGTAACACTCAATATGACAGTTATTTAAACATAACTCCTACACCACACATGCAAAATGTCTAATAATGCCTGAAGAAATGCATCTTTGAGAGTTTTCCTGAAAAAAAAAAACATTTGGCAAGGTTTGCAAAAAACCAAAAAATAATGTTTTACTCAATTTGACAGTAATGTACTCAGAATCCTGAGATAATGCGAAAAAAGCAATAAAATTGTATTCAAACATAACTTCCAAACAACGCATGAAAAATGGCTGATAATGCCTAGACATGTGTATTTTTGTTAGTTGTACTAGAAAATGTATCTTGTTTAAGGTTAGCAAAGACACAAGTTAGTTCTTTTATTCAATATAACAGTGTAACTATCATACTAAATATTAAAGTTTTATAATCATAACTCCAAAACCAAACTTGAAATTTGTCTTAAAAAGCCTGTAATATTGAATTTATGTGAGTTTTAAAAGAATCAGGTATTTTGGAGAGGTTCACAAATACAACAATTATGTTTTCCTGGCCTCATATTGGTCACACTCAAAATGACAGTTTTTGAAACATAACTCCAAAAGTAGAAATGCAACATGTCTAAAAATGCCTGAAGAAATGTATCTTTGAGAGTTTTTCTAGAAAAAAAAACTATTTGGTTAGGTTGGCGAAAACAAAAAGTATTTTTCTAGTAGTTACATTATACAATATGACTGTATAATGTAACACTCAATTTGACAGTTATTTAAACATAACTCCTACACCACACATGCAAAATGTCTAATAATGCCGGAAGAAATGCATATTTGAGAGTTTTCCTGAAAAAAAAAAAAACATTTGGGAAGGTTTGCAAAAACAAAATATTTTTTTTTTTTTCTCAATTTGACGGTAATGTACTTAGAATCCGGAGATAAAGCCAAAAAAACAATAAAAATGTATTCAAACATAATTCTTCATCCAAACGTGCAAAATGTCTAAAAATGCCTATGATATGGAATACGTGTGAGTTTTACTAGATGCAGTTGTTTTTCTATGGTTTGCAAATACAAAAAGGAGATTTTAGTCAATATGACTGTATACTGTAACACTCAATATGACAGTTTTTTAAACATAGTTCCTACACCACACATTAAAAATGGCTAATAGTGCCTGAAATAATGCATCTTTTGGAGTTTTACTCGAAGCAAAAGCTTTTTTAAATTTTGCAAATGCAAAAAGTATTTTTTTACTCAACATGACTATAAAGTTCTTAGATTCCTAAGATAATGCGAAAAAAACAATAAAATAATAACTCCTAATCCAAACGTGCAAAATGTCTAAAAATACCTTTGATATTGAATACGTGTGAGTTTTACTAGATACAGTTGTTTTTCTATGGTTTGCAAATACACAATTTAGATTGTACTCAATGTGACTGTAAACTGTAACATTCAATATGACAGTTATTTAAACATAACTCCTACAAACACACATGCAAAATGTCTAATACTGCCTGAAGAAATGCATCATTGAGAGTTTTCCTGAAAAAAAACATTTCGCAAGGTTTGCAAAAACAAAATATAATTTTTTACTCAATTTGACAGTAATGTACTTAGAATCCTGAGATAATGCAAAAAAAAGCAATAAAAATTTATTCAAACATAACTTCCAAACAACGCATGTAATATGGCTGATAATGCCTAGAGATGTGTATTTTTGTTAGTTGTACTAGAAAATTGATCTTTTGTAAGGTTAGCAAAGACACAAGTTAGTTTTTTTATTCCATATAACAGTGTAACTGTCATACTAAATATGAAAGGTTTATAATCGTAACTCCAAAACCAAACTTGAAATTTGTCTAAAAAAGCCTGTAATATTGAATTTACGTGAGTTTTACCAGAATCGGGTATTTTGGAAAGAATCACAATGACAAACATTCGGTTTTACTGGCCTCATATTGGTCACACTCAAAATGACAGTTTTTGAAACAAAAATCCAAAAATATGCATGCAAAATGTCTAATAATGCCTGAAAAAAGGCATCTTTGAGAGTTTTCCTGAAAAAAAAAACATTTGACAAGGTCTGCAAAAACAAAATATATTTTTTTACTCAATTTGACAGTAATGTACTTAGAATCCTGAGATAAGGCAAAAAAAACAATAAAAATGTATTCCAACATAATTCCTAATCCAAACGTGAAAAATGTCTAAAAATGCCTGTGATATTGAATACATGTGAGTTTTACTAGATACAGTTGTTTTTCTATGGTTTGCAGATACAAAAATGAAGTTTTAGTCATTATGACTGTATACTGTAACACTCAATATAACAGTTATTTAAACATAAATCCTACACAAAACATAAAAAATGGCTAATAATGCCTGAAAAAATGCATCTTTGGGAGATTTACTGGAAGCATATGCTTTTTTAAATTTTGCAAATGCAAAAAGTTGTTTTTTAATCAATATGACTATAATGTTCTTAGAATCCTGAGATAATGCGAAAAAAGCAATAAAAATGTATTCCAACATAATTCCTAATTCAAACGTGCAAAAGTCTAGAAATGCCTGTGATATTGAATAAATGTTAGTTTTACCAGATGCAGTTGTTTTTCTATGGTTTGCAAATACAAAATTGAGGATTTACTCAATATGACTGTATACTGTAACACTCAATATGACAGTTATTTAAACATAACTCCTAAACCACACATGCAAAATGTCTAATAATGCCTGAAATAATGCATCTTTGGGAGTTTTACTCGAAACATATGCTTTTTTAAATCTTGCAAATGCAAAAAGTAGTTTTTTTCTTAATATGACTATAATGTTCTTAGAATCCTGAGATAATGCGAAAAAAGCAATAAAAATGTATTCCAACATAACTCCTAATCCAAACGTGCAAAATGTCTAAAAATGCCTGTGATAAGGAATACATGTTAGTTTTACTAGATACAGTTGTTTTTCTATGGTTTGCAAATACAAAATGTAGGTTTTACTCAATATGACTGTATACTGTAACACTCAATATGACAGTTATTTAAACATAACTCCTACACCACACATGAAAAATGGCTAATAATGCCTGAAATAATGCATATTTGGGGGTTTCACTCGAAGCATATGCTTTTTTAAATCTTGCAAATGCAAAAAGTAGTTTTTTTCGCAATATGACTATAATGTTCTTAGAATCCTGAGATAATGCGAAAAAAGCAATAAAAATGTATTCCAACATAACTCCTAATCCAAACGTGCAAAATGTCTAAAAATGCCTGCGATAAGGAATACATGTTAGTTTTACTAGATACAGTTGTTTTTCTATAGTTTGCAAATACAAAATGTAGGTTTTACTCAATATGACTGTATACTCTAACACTCAATATGACAGTTATTTAAACATAACTCCTACACCACACATGAAAAATGGCTAATAATGCCTGAAATAATGCATCTTTGGGAGTTTTATTCGAAACATATGCTTTTTTAACTCTTGCAAATGCAAAAAGTAGTTTTTTATTCAATATTACTATAATAGTCTTAGAATCCTGAGATAATGAAAAAAAACCATAAAAATGTATTCCAACATAATTCCTAATCCAAACGTGCAAAATGTCTAAAAATGCCTGTGATAGGGAATACATGTTAGTTTTACTAGATTCAGTTGTTTTTCTATGGTTTGCAAATACAAAATTTAGGTTTTACTCAATATGACTGTATACTGTAACACTCAATATGACAGTTATTTAAACATAAGTCCTACACCACACATGGAAAATGGCTAATAATGCCTGAAATAATGCATCTTTGAGAGTTTTCCTGAAAAAAAACATTTGGCAAGGTTTGCAAAAACAAAATATAATTTTTTACTCAATTTGACAGTAATGTACTTAGAATCCTGAGGTAATGCAAAAAAAGCAATAAAAATGTATTCAAACAAAACTTCCAAACAACGCATGTAATATGGCTAATAATGCCTGAATTAATGCATCTTTGGGGGTTTCACTCGAAGCATATGCTTTTATAAATCTTGCAAATGCAAAAAGTAGTTTTTTACTAAATATGACTATAAAAGTCTTAGAATCCTGAGATAATGCGAAAAAAGCAATAAAATGTATTCAAACATAACTTTTAAAACAACACATGCAAAATGGCTAATAATGCCTAGAGATATGTATTTTTGTTAGTTGTACTAGAAAAATTATCTTTTGTAAGTTTTGCAAACACACAAGTTAGTTTTTTTTTATTCCATATAACAGTGTAACTGTCATACTAAATATGAAAG
This sequence comes from Nerophis ophidion, assembly GCF_033978795.1. NCBI lineage: Eukaryota > Metazoa > Chordata > Actinopteri > Syngnathiformes > Syngnathidae > Nerophis > Nerophis ophidion. The sequence continues at coordinate 221,202 of NW_026907041.1, read as the reverse complement.
GTTTATAATCATAACTCCAAAACCAAACTTGAAATTTGTCTAAAAAAGCCTGTAATATATAATTTACGTGAGTTTTACCAGAATCGGGTATTTTGGAAAGAATCACAAATACAAACATTGGGTTTTATTGGCCTCATATTGGTCACACTCAAAATGACAGTTTTTGAAACAAAACTCCAAAAATATGCATGCAAAATGTCTAATAATGCCTGAAGAAATGCATCTTTGAGAGTTTTCCTGAAAAAAAACAAACATTTGGCAATATTTGCAAAAACAAAATATAATTTTCTACTCAATTTGACAGTAGTGTACTTGGAATCCTGAGATAATGCGAAAAAAGCAATAAAAATGTATTCCAACATAACTCCTAATCCAAACGTGCAAAATGTCTAAAAATGCCTGTGATATTGAATAATTGTTAGTTTTACTAAATACAGTTGTTTTTTTATGGTTTGCAAATACAAAATTTAGGTTTTATTCAATATGACTGTATACTGTAACACTCAATATGACAGTTATTTAAACATAAGTCCTATACCACACATGGAAAATGGCTAATAATGCCTGAAATAATGCATCTTTGGGGGTTTCACTCGAAGCATTTGCTTTTTTAAATCTTGCAAATGCAAAAAGTAGTTTTTTATTCAATATGACTATAATAGTCTTAGAATCCTGAGATAATGCGAAAAAAGCAATAAAAATGTATTCCAACATAACTCCTAATCCAAACGTGCAAAATGTCTAAAAATGCCTGTGATATTGAATAATTGTTAGTTTTACTAAATACAGTTGTTTTTTTATGGTTTGCAAATACAAAATTTAGGTTTTACTCAATATGACTGTATACTGTAACACTCAATATGACAGTTATTTAAACATAAGTCCTATACCACACATGGAAAATGGCTAATAATGCCTGAAATAATGCATCTTTGAGGGTTTCACTCGAAGCATATGCTTTTTTAAATCTTGCAAATGCAAAAAGTAGTTTTTTTCTCAATATGACTATAATGTTCTTAGAATCCTGAGATAATGCAAAAAAGCAATAAAAATGTATTCCAACATAACTCCTAATCCAAACGTGCAAAATGTCTAAAAATGCCTGTGATAAGGAATACGTGTTAGTTTTACTAGATACAGTTGTTTTTCTATGGTTTGCAAATACAAAATATAGGTTTTACTCAATATGACTGTATACTGTAACACTCAATATGACAGTTATTTAAACATAACTCCTACACCACACATGAAAAATGGCTAATAATGCCTGAAATAATGCATCTTTGGGAGTTTTACTCGAAACATATGGTTTTTTAAATCTTGCAAATGCAAAAAGTAGTTTTTATTCAATATGACTATAATAGTCTTAGAATCCTGAGATAATGCGAAAAAAGCAATAAAATGTATTCAAACATAACTTTTAAACAACACATGCAAAATGGCTAATAATGCCTAGAGATATGTATTTTTGTTAGTTGTACTAGAAAAATGATCTTTTGTAAGGTTTGCAAAGACACAAGTTAGTTTCTTTATTCCATATAACAGTGTAACTGTCATACTAAATATGAAAGGTTTATAATCATAACTCCAAAACCAAACTTGAAATTTGTCTAAAAAAGCCTGTAATATATAATTTACGTGAGTTTTACCAGAATCGGGTATTTTGGAAAGAATCACAAATACAAACATTGGGTTTTACTGGCCTCATATTGGTCACACTCAAAATGACAGTTTTTGAAACAAAACTCCAAAAATATGCAATCAAAATGTCTAATAATGCCCGAAGAAATGCATCTTCGAGAGTTTTCCTGAAAAAAAAAAAAACATTTGGCAATATTTGCAAAAACAAAATATAATTTTTTACTCAATTTGACAGTAATGTACTTAGAATCCTGAGATAAAGCGAAAAAAACAATAAAAATGTATTCCAACATAATTCCTAATCCAAACGTGCAAAATGTCTAAAAAAGTCTCTGATATTGAATACATGTGAGTTTTACTAGATACAGTTGTTTTTCTATGGTTTGCAAATAGAAAAATGAGGGTTTAGTCAATATGACTGTATGCTGTAACACTCAATATAACAGTTATTTAAACATAAATCCCACAAAACACATGAAAAATGGCTAATATTGTCTGAAATAATGCATATTTTGGAGTTTTACTGGAAGCATATGCTTATTTAAATTTTGCAAATGCAAAAAGTAGTTTTTTACTCGATATGACTATAATATTCTTAGAATCCTGAGATAATGCGAAAAAAGCAATACAAATGTATTCCAACATAACTCCTAATCCAAACGTGCAAAATGTCTAAAAATGCCTGTGATATTGAATAATTGTTAGTTTTATTAAATACAGTTGTTTTTTTATGGTTTGCAAATACAAAATTTAGGTTTTACTCAATATGACTGTATACTGTAACACTCAATATGACAGTTATTTAAACATAAGTCCTACACCACACATGGAAAATGGCTAATAATGCCTGAAATAATGCATCTTTGGGGGTTTCACTCGAAGCATATGCTTTTTTAAATCTTGCAAATGCAAAAAGTAGTTTTTTTCTCAATATGACTATAATTTTCTTAGAATCCTGAGATAATGCGAAAAAAGCAATAAAAATGTATTCCAACATAACACCTAATCCAAACGTGCAAAATGTCTAAAAATGCCTGTGATATGGAATACATGTTAGTTTTACTAGATACAGTTGTTTTTCTATGGTTTGATCCTTCGATGTCGGCTCTTCCTATCATTGTGAAGCAGAATTCACCAAGCGTTGGATTGTTCACCCACTAATAGGGAACGTGAGCTGGGATTAGACCGTCGTGAGACAGGTTAGTTCCAAAATACCCGATTCTGGTAAAACTCACATAAATTCAATATTACAGGCTTTTTTAGACAAATTTCACGTTTAGTTTTGGAGTTATGATTATAAACCTTTCATATTTAGTATGACAGTTACACTGTTTTATGGAATAAAAAAACTAACTTGTGTCTTTGCAAACCTTACAAAAGATAATTTTTCTAGTACAACTAACAAAAATACATATCTCTAGGCATTATTAGCCATTTTGCATGTGTTGTTTAAAAGTTATGTTTGAATACATTTTATTGCTTTTTTTGCATTATCTCAGGATTCTAAGACTATTATAGTCATATTGAATAAAAACTACTTTTTGCATTTGCAAGATTTAAAAAAGCATATGTTTCGAGTAAAACTCCCAAAGATGCATTATTTCAGGCATTATTAGCCATTTTGCATGTGTGGTGTAGGAGTTATGTTTAAATAACTGTCATATTGAGTGTTACAGTATACAGTCATATTGAGTAAAACCTACATTTTGTATTTGCAAACCATAGAAAAACAACTGTATCTAGTAAAACTAACATGTATTCCTTATCACAGGCATTTTTAGACATTTTGCACGTTTGGATTAGGAGTTATGTTGGAATACATTTTTATTGCTTTTTTCGCATTATCTCAGGATTCTAAGAACATTATAGTCATATTGAGAAAAAAACTACTTTTTGCATTTGCAAGATTTAAAAAAGCATATGCTTCGAGTGAAACCCCCAAAGATGCATTATTTCAGGCATTATTAGCCATTTTCCATGTGTGGTGTAGGACTTATGTTTAAATAACTGTCATATTGAGTGTTACAGTATACAGTCATATTGAGTAAAACCTAAATTTTGTATTTGCAAACCATAAAAAAACAACTGTATTTAGTAAAACTAACAATTATTCAATATCACAGGCATTTTTAGACATTTTGCACGTTTGGATTAGGAGTTATGTTGGAATACATTTTTATTGCTTTTTTCGCATTACCTCAGGATTCTAAGAATATTATAGTCATATTGAGTAAAAACTACTTTTTGCATTTGCAAAATTTAAAAAAGCATATGCTTCCAGTAAAACTCCAAAATATGCATTATTTCAGGCATTATTAGCCATTTTTCATGTGTTGTGTGGGATTTATGTTTAAATAACTGTTATATTGAGTGTTACAGTATACAGTCATATTGACTAAACCCTCATTTTTGTATTTGCAAACCATAGAAAAACCACTGTATCTAGTAAAACTCACATGTATTCAATATCAGAGACTTTTTTAGACATTTTGCACGTTTGGAATAGGAATTATGTTGGAATACATTTTTATTGTTTTTTTCGCATTATCTCAGGATTCTAAGTACATTACTGTCAAATTGAGTAAAAAATTATATTTTGTTTTTGCAAATATTGAAAAATGTTTGTTTTTTTTCAGGAAAACTCTCAAAGATGCATTTCTTCAGGCATTATTAGACATTTTGCATGCATATTTTTGGAGTTTTGTTTCAAAAACTGTCATTTTGAGTGTGACCAATATGAGGCCAGTAAAACCCAATGTTTGTATTTGTGATTCTTTCCAAAATACCCAATTCTGGTAAAACTCACGTAAATTATATATTACAGGCTTTTTTAGACAAATTTCAAGTTTGGTTTTGGAGTTATGATTATAAACCTTTCATATTTAGTATGATAGTTACACTGTTATATGGAATAAAAAAACTAACTTGTGTCTTTGCAAACCTTACAAAAGATAATTTTTCTAGTACAACTAACAAAAATACATATCTCTAGGCATTATTAGCCATTTTGCATGTGTTGTTTGAAAGTTATGTTTGAATACATTTTATTGCTTTTTTCGCATTATCTCAGGATTCTAAGACTATTATAGTCATATTGAATAAAAACTACTTTTTGCATTTGCAAGATTTAAAAAAGCATATGCTTCGAGTGAAACCCCCAAAGATGCATTATTTCAGGCATTATTAGCCATTTTCCATGTGTGGTGTAGGACTTATGTTTAAATAACTGTCATATTGAGTGTTACAGTATACAGTCATATTGAGTAAAACCTAAATTTTGTATTTGCAATCCATAAAAAAACAACTGTATTTAGTAAAACTAACAATTATTCAATATCACAGGCATTTTTAGACATTTTGCACGTTTGGATTAGGAGTTATGTTGGAATACATTTTTATTGCTTTTTTCGCATTATCTCAGGATTCAAAGAATATTCTAGTCATATTGAGTAAAAAACTACTTTTTGCATTTGCAAAATTTAAAAAAGCATATGCTTCCAGTAAAACTCCAAAATATGCATTATTTCAGGCATTATTTGCCATTTTTCATGTGTTGTGTGGGATTTATGTTTAAATAACTGTTATATTGAGTGTTAACGTATACAGTCATATTGACTAAACCCTAATTTTTCTATTTGCAAACCATAGAAAAACAACTGTATCTAGTAAAACTCACATGTATTCAATATCAGAGACTTTTTTAGACATTTTGCACGTTTGGATTAGGAATTATGTTGGAATACATTTCTATTGTTTTTTTCGCTTTATCTCAGGATTCTAAGTACATTACTGTCAAATTGAGTAAAAAATCATATTTTGTTTTTGCAAATATTGCCAAATATTTGTTTTTTTTTCAGGAAAACTCTCAAAGATGCATTTCTTCAGGCATTATTAGACATTTTGCAGGCATATTTTTGGAGTTTTGTTTCAAAAACTGTCATTTTGAGTGTGACCAATATGAGGCCAGTAAAACCCAATGTTTGTATTTGTGATTCTTTCCAAAATACCCGATTCTGGTAAAACTCACGTATATTATATACTACAGGCTTTTTTAGACAAATTTCAAGTTTGGTTTTGGAGTTATGATTATAAACCTTTCATATTTAGTATGACAGTTACACTGTTATATTGAATAAAAAAACTAACTTGTGTCTTTGCAAACCTTACAAAAGATCATTTTTCTAGTACAACTAACAAAAATACATATCTCTAGGCATTATTAGCCATTTTGCATGTGTTGTTTAAAAGTTATGTTTGAATACATTTTTATTGCTTTTTTCTCATTATCTCAGGATTCTAAGACTTTTATAGTAATATTGAATAAAAAAGTACTTTTTGCATTTGCAAGATTTAAAAAAGCATATGTTTCGAGTAAAACTCCCAAAGATGCATTATTTCAGGCATTATTAGCCATTTTTCATGTGTGGTGTGGGATTTATGTTTAAATAACTGTTATATTGAGTGTTACAGTATACAGTCATATTGACTAAACCCTCATTTTTCTATTTGCAAACCATAGAAAAACAACTGTATCTAGGAAAACTCACATGTATTCAATATCAGAGACTTTTTTAGACATTTTACACGTTTGGATTAGGAATTATGTTGGAATACATTTTTATTGTTTTTTTCGCTTTATCTCAGGATTCTAAGTACATTACTGTCAAATTGAGTAAAAAATTATATTTTGTTTTTGCAAATATTGCCAAATGTTTTTTTTTTTTTCAGGAAAACTCTCAAAGATGCATTTCTTCAGGCATTATTAGACATTTTGCATGCATATTTTTGGAGTTTTGTTTCAAAAACTGTCATTTTGAGTGTGACCAATATGAGGCCAGTAAAACCCAATGTTTGTATTTGTGATTCTTTCCAAAATACCCGATTCTGGTAAAACTCACGTAAATTATATATTACAGGCTTTTTTAGACAAATTTCAAGTTTGGTTTTGGAGTTATGATTATAAACCTTTCATATTTAGTATGACAGTTACACTGTTATATGGAATAAAAAAACTAACTTGTGTCTTTGCAAACCTTACAAAAGATCATTTTTCTAGTACAACTAACAAAAATACATATCTCTAGGCATTATTAGCCATTTTGCATGTGTTCTTTAAAAGTTATGTTTGAATACATTTTATTGCTTTTTTCGCATTATCTCAGGATTCTAAGACTATTATTGTCATATTGAAAAAAAACTACTTTTTGCATTTGCAATATTTAAAAAAGCATATGTTTCGAGTAAAACTCCCAAAGATGCATTATTTCAGGCATTATTAGCCAATTTTCATGTGTGGTGTAGGAGTTATGTTTAAATAACTGTCATATTGAGTGTTACAGTATACAGTCATATTGAGTAAAACCTACATTTTGTATTTGCAAACCATAGGAAAACAACTGTATCTAGTAAAACAAACATGTATTCCTTATCACAGGCATTTTTAGACATTTTGCACGTTCGGATTAGGAGTCATGTTGGAATACATTTTTATTGCTTTTTTCGCATTATCTCAGGATTCTAAGAAAATTATAGTCATATTGAGAAAAAAACTACTTTTTGCATTTGCAAGATTTAAAAAAGCATATGCTTCGAGTGAAACCCCCAAAGATGCATTATTTCAGGCATTATTAGCCATTTTCCATGTGTGGTGTAGGACTTATGTTTAAATAACTGTCATATTGAGTGTTACAGTATACAGTCATATTGAGTAAAACCTACATTTTGTATTTGCAAACCATAAAAAAACAACTGTATTTAGTAAAACTAACAATTATTCAATATCACAGGCATTTTTAGACATTTTGCACGTTTGGATTAGGAGTTATGTTGGAATACATTTTTATTGCTTTTTTCGCATTATCTCAGGATTCTAAGAATATTATAGTCATATTGAGTAAAAAACTACTTTTTGCATTTGCAAAATTTAAAAAAGCATATGCTTCCAGTAAAACTCCAAAATATGCATTATTTCAGGCATTATTAGCCATTTTTCATGTGTTGTGTGGGATTTATGTTTAAATAACTGTTATATTGAGTGTTACAGTATACAGTCATATTGACTAAACCCTCATTTTTCTATTTGCAAACCATAGAAAAACAACTGTATCTAGAAAATCTCACATGTATTCAATATCAGAGACTTTTTTAGACATTTTGCACGTTTGGATTAGGAATTATGTTGGAATACATTTTTATTGTTTTTTTCGCTTTATCTCAGGATTCTAAGTACATTACTGTCAAATTGAGTAAAAAATTATATTTTGTTTTTGCAAATATTGCCAAATGTTTTTTTTTTTTCAGGAAAACTCTCAAAGATCCATTTCTTCAGGCATTATTAGACATTTTGCATGCATATTTTTGGAGTTTTGTTTCAAAAACTGTCATTTTGAGTGTGACCAATATGAGGCCAGTAAAACCCAATGTTTGTATTTGTGATTCTTTCCAAAATACCCAATTCTGGTAAAACTCACGTAAATTATATATTACAGGCTTTTTTAGACAAATTTCAAGTTTGGTTTTGGAGTTATGATTATAAACCTTTCATATTTAGTATGACAGTTACACTGTTATATGGAATAAAAAAACTAACTTGTGTCTTTGCAAACCTTACAAAAGATCATTTTTCTAGTACAACTAACAAAAATACATATCTCTAGGCATTATTAGCCATTTTGCATGTGTTCTTTAAAAGTTATGTTTGAATACATTTTATTGCTTTTTTCGCATTATCTCAGGATTCTAAGACTATTATAGTCATATTGAATAAAAACTACTTTTTGCATTTGCAATATTTAAAAAAGCATATGTTTCAAGTAAAACTCCCAAAGATGCATTATTTCAGGCATTATTAGCCAATTTTCATGTGTGGTGTAGGAGTTATGTTTAAATAACTGTCATATTGAGTGTTACAGTATACAGTCATATTGAGTAAAACCTACATTTTGTATTTGCAAACCATAGGAAAACAACTGTATCTAGTAAAACTAACATGTATTCCTTATCACAGGCATTTTTAGACATTTTGCACGTTTGGATTAGGAGTTATGTTGGAATACATTTTTATTGCTTTTTTCGCATTATCTCAGGATTCTAAGAACATTATAGTCATATTGAGAAAAAAACTACTTTTTGCATTTGCAAGATTTAAAAAAGCATATGCTTCGAGTGAAACCCCCAAAGATGCATTATTTCAGGCATTATTAGCCATTTTTCATGTGTGGTGTAGGACTTATGTTTAAATAACTGTCATATTGAGTGTTACAGTATACAGTCATATTGAGTAAAACCTAAATTTTGTATTTGCAAACCATAAAAAAACAACTGTATTTAGTAAAACTAACAATTATTCAATATCACAGGCATTTTTAGACATTTTGCACGTTTGGATTAGGAGTTATGTTGGAATACATTTTTATTGCTTTTTTCGCATTATCTCAGGATTCTAAGAATTTTATAGTCATATTGAGTAAAAAACTACTTTTTGCATTTGCAAAATTTAAAAAAGCATATGCTTCCAGTAAAACTCCAAAATATGCATTATTTCAGACAATATTAGCCATTTTTCATGTGTTGTGTGGGATTTATGTTTAAATAACTGTTATATTGAGTGTTACAGCATACAGTCATATTGACTAAACCCTCATTTTTCTATTTGCAAACCATAGAAAAACAACTGTATCTAGTAAAACTCACATGTATTCAATATCAGAGACTTTTTTAGACATTTTGCACGTTTGGATTAGGAGTTATGTTGGAATACATTTTTATTGCTTTTTTCGCATTATCTCAGGATTCTAAGAATATTATAGTCATATTGAGTAAAAAACTACTTTTTGCATTTGCAAAATTTAAAAAAGCATATGCTTCGAGTGAAACCTCCAAAGATGCATTATTTAAGGCATTATTAGCCATTTTCCATGTGTGGTATAGGACTTATGTTTAAATAACTGTCATATTGAGTGTTACAGTATACAGTCATATTGAGTAAAACCTAAATTTTGTATTTGCAAACCTTAAAAAATAACTGTATTTTGTAAAACTAACAATTATTCAATATCACAGGTATTTTTAGACATTTTGCACGTTTGATTTAGGAGTTATGTCGGAATACATTTTTATTGCTTTTTTCGCATTATCTCAGAATTCTAAGACTATTATAGTCATATTGAATAAAAACTACTTTTTGCATTTGCAAGATTTAAAAAAGCATATGCTTCGAGTGAAACCCCCAAAGATGCATTATTTCAGGCATTATTAGCCATTTTCCATGTGTGGTATATGACTTATGTTTAAATAACTGTCATATTGAGTGTTACAGTATACAGTCATATTGAATAAAACCTAAATTTTGTATTTGCAAACCATAAAAAAACAACTGTATTTAGTAAAACTAACAATTATTCAATATCACAGGCATTTTTAGACATTTTGCACGTTTGGATTAGGAGTTATGTTGGAATACATTTTTATTGCTTTTTTCGCATTATCTCAGGATTCTAAGAATATTATAGTCATATTGAGTAAAAAACTACTTTTTGCATTTGCAAAATTTAAAAAAGCATATGCTTCCAATAAAACTCCAAAATGTGCATTATTTCAGGCATTATTAGCCATTTTTCATGTGTTGTGTGGGATTTATGTTTAAATAACTGTTATATTGAGTGTTACAGTATACAGTCATATTGACTAAACCCTCATTTTTCTATTTGCAAACCATAGAAAAACAACTGTATCTAGTAAAACTCACATGTATTCAATATCAGAGACTTTTTTAGACATTTTGCACGTTTGGATTAGGAATTATGTTGGAATACATTTTATTGTTTGTTTCGCTTTATCTCAGGATTCTAAGTACATTACTGTCAAATTGAGTAAAAAATTATATTTTGTTTTTGCAAATATTGCCAAATGTTTTTTTTTTTCAGGAAAACTCTCAAAGATGCATTTCTTCAGGCATTATTAGACATTTTGCATGCATATTTTTGGAGTTTTGTTTCAAAAACTCTCATTTTGAGTGTGACCAATATGAGGCCAGTAAAACCCAATGTTTGTATTTGTGATTCTTTCCAAAATACCCGATTCTGGTAAAACTCACGTAAATTATATATTACAGGCTTTTTTAGACAAATTTCAAGTTTGGTTTTGGAGTTATGATTATAAACCTTTCATATTTAGTATGACAGTTACACTGTTATATGGAATAAAAAAAACTAACTTGTGTGTTTGCAAAACTTACAAAAGATCATTTTTCTAGTACAACTAACAAAAATACATATCTCTAGGCATTATTAGCCATTTTGCATGCGTTGTTTAAAAGTTATGTTTGAATACATTTTATTGCTTTTTTCGCATTATTTTAGGATTCTAAGACTATTATAGTCATATTGAATAAAAACTACTTTTTGCATTTGCAAGATTTAAAAAAGAATATGTTTCGAGTAAAACTCCCAAAGATGCATTATTTCAGGCATTATTAGCCATTTTTCATGTGTGGTGTAGGAGTTATGTTTAAATAACTGTCATATTGAGTGTTACAGTATACAGTCATATTGAGTAAAACCTACATTTTGTATTTGCAAACCATAGAAAAACAACTGTATCTAGTAAAACTAACATGTATTCCTTATCACAGGCATTTTTAGACATTTTGCACGTTTGGATTAGGAGTTATGTTGGAATACATTTTTATTGCTTTTTTCGCATTATCTCAGGATTCTAAGAACATTATAGTCATATTGAGAAAAAAACTACTTTTTGCATTTGCAAGATTTAAAGAAGCATATGCTTCGAGTGAAACCCCCAAAGATGCATTATTTCAGGCATTATTAGCCATTTTCCATGTGTGGTGTAGGACTTATGCTTAAATAACTGTCATATTGAGTGTTACAGTATACAGTCATATTGAGTAAAACCTAAATTTTGTATTTGCAAACCATAAAAAAACAACTGTATTATTAAAAATAACATTATTCAATATCACAAGCATTTTTAGACATTTTGCACGTTTGGATTAGGAGTTATGTTGGAATACATTTTTATTGCTTTTTTCGCATTATCTCAGGATTCTAAGAATATTATAGTCATATTGAGTAAAAAACTACTTTTTGCATTTGCAAGATTTATTAAAGCATATGCTTCGAGTGAAACCCCCAAAGATGCATTATTCAGACATTATTAGCCATATTACATGCGTTGTTTGGAAGTTTTGTTGGAATACATTTTTATTGCTTTTTTCGCATTATCTCAGGATTCTAAGGACATTATAGTCATATTGAGTAAAAAACTACTTTTTGCATTTGCAAGATTTTAAAAAGCATATTTTTCGAGTAAAACTCCAAAAGATGCATTATTTCAGGCATTATTAGCCATTTTTCATGTGTGGTGTAGGAGTAATGTTTAAGTAACTGTCATATTGGGCGTTACAGTATACAGTCATATTGAGTAAAACCTGGTTTTTGTATTTGTGATTCTTTCCAAAATACCCGATTCTGGTAAAAGTCACATAAATTCAATATTACATGCTTTTTTAGACAAATTTCACGTTTAGTTTTGGAGTTATGATTATAAACCTTTCATATTTAATATGACAGTTACACTGTTATATTGAATAAAAAAACTAGCTTGTGTCTTTGCAAACCTTACAAAAGATCATTTTTCTAGTACAACTAACAAAAATACATATCTCTAGGCATTATTAGCCATTTTGCATGTGTTGTTTAAAAGTTATGTTTGAATACATTTTTATTGCTTTTTTCTCATTATCTCAGGATTCTAAGACTATTATAGTAATATTGAATAAAAAACTACTTTTTGCATTTGCAAGATTTAAAAAAGCATATGTTTCGAATAAAACTCCCAAAGATGCATTATTTCAGGCATTATTAGCCATTTTTCATGTGTGGTGTAGGAGTTATGTTTAAATAACTGTCATATTGAGTGTTAGAGTATACAGTCATATTGAGTAAAACCTACATTTTGTATTTGCAAACTATAGAAAAACAACTGTATCTAGTAAAACTAACATGTATTCCTTATCAAAGGCATTTTTAGACATTTTGCACGTTTGGATTAAGAGTTATGTTGGAATACATTTTTATTGCTTTGTTCGCATTATCTCAGGATTCTAAGAACATTATAGTCATATTGCGAAAAAAACTACTTTTTGCATTTGCAAGATTTAAAAAAGCATATGCTTCGAGTGAAACCCCCAAAGATGCATTATTTCAGGCATTATTAGCCATTTTTCATGTGTGGTGTAGGAGTTATGTTTAAATAACTGTCATATTGAGTGTTACAGTATACAGTCATATTGAGTAAAACCTACATTTTGTATTTGCAAACCATAGAAAAACAACTGTATCTAGTAAAACTAACATGTATTCCTTATCACAGGCATTTTTAGACATTTTGCACGTTTGGATTAGGAGTTATGTTGGAATACATTTTTATTGCTTTTTTCGCATTATCTCAGGATTCTAAGAACATTATAGTCATATTGAGAAAAAAACTACTTTTTGCATTTGCAAGATTTAAAAAGCATATGTTTCGAGTAAAACTCCCAAAGATGCATTATTTCAGGCATTATTAGCCATTTTTCATGTGTGGTGTAGGAGTTATGTTTAAATAACTGTCATATTGAGTAAATCCTCAATTTTGTATTTGCAAACCATAGAAAAACAACTGCATCTGGTAAAACTAACATTTATTCAATATCACAGGCATTTCTAGACATTTTGCACGTTTGAATTAGGAATTATGTTGGAATACATTTTTATTGCTTTTTTCGCATTATCTCAGGATTCTAAGAACATTATAGACATATTGATTAAAAAACAACTTTTTGCATTTGCAAAATTTAAAAAAGCATATGCTTCCAGTAAATCTCCCAAAGATGCATTTTTTCAGGCATTATTAGCCATTTTTTATGTTTTGTGTAGGATTTATGTTTAAATAACTGTTATATTGAGTGTTACAGTATACAGTCATAATGATTAAAACTTCATTTTTGTATCTGCAAACCATAGAAAAACAACTGTATCTAGTAAAACTCACATGTATTCAATATCACAGGCATTTTTAGACATTTTTCACGTTTGGATTAGGAATTATGTTGGAATACATTTTTATTGTTTTTTTTGCCTTATCTCAGGATTCTAAGTACATTACTGTCAAATTGAGTAAAAAAATATATTTTGTTTTTGCAGACCTTGTCAAATGTTTTTTTTTTAGGAAAACTCTCAAAGATGCCTTTTTTCAGGCATTATTAGACATTTTGCATGCATATTTTTGGATTTTTGTTTCAAAAACTGTCATTTTGAGTGTGACCAATATGAGGCCAGTAAAACCGAATGTTTGTCATTGTGATTCTTTCCAAAATACCCGATTCTGGTAAAACTCACGTAAATTCAATATTACAGGCTTTTTTAGACAAATTTCAAGTTTGGTTTTGGAGTTATGATTATAAACCTTTCATATTTAGTATGACAGTTACACTGTTATATGGAATAAAAAAACTAACTTGTGTCTTTGCTAACCTTACAAAAGATCAATTTTCTAGTACAACTAACAAAAATACACATCTCTAGGCATTATCAGCCATATTACATGCGTTGTTTGGAAGTTATGTTTGAATACATTTTTATTGCTTTTTTTTTGCATTATCTCAGGATTCTAAGTACATTACTGTCAAATTGAGTAAAAAATTATATTTTGTTTTTGCAAACCTTGCCAAATGTTTTTTTTCAGGAAAACTCTCAAAGATGCATTTCTTCAGGCAGTATTAGACATTTTGCATGTGTGTTTGTAGGAGTTATGTTTAAATAACTGTCATATTGAGTGTTACAGTATACAGTCATATTGAGTACAATCTAAATTGTGTATTTGCAAACCATAGAAAAACAACTGTATCTAGTAAAACTCACACGTATTCAATATCAAAGGTATTTTTAGACATTTTGCACGTTTGGATTAGGAATTATGATTTTATTGCTTTTTTCGCATTATCTTAGGAATCTAAGAACTTTATAGTCATGTTGAGTAAAAAAATACTTTTTGCATTTGCAAAATTTAAAAAAGCTTATGCTTCGAGTAAAACTCCAAAAGATGCATTATTTCAGGCATTATTAGCCATTTTTAATGTGTGGTGTAGGAACTATGTTTAAAAAACTGTCATATTGAGTGTTACAGTATACAGTCATATTGACTAAAATCTCCTTTTTGTATTTGCAAACCATAGAAAAACAACTGCATCTAGTAAAACTCACACGTATTCCATATCATAGGCATTTTTAGACATTTTGCACGTTTGGATTAAGAATTATGTTTGAATACATTTTTATTATTTTTTTGGCTTTATCTCCGGATTCTAAGTACATTACCGTCAAATTGAGTAAAAAAAATTATTTTGTTTTTGCAAACCCTCCCAAATGTTTGTTTTTTTTTCAGGAAAACTCTCAAAGATGCCTTTCTTCCGGCATTATTAGACATTTTGCATGTGTGGTGTAGGAGTTATGTTTAAATAACTGTCAAATTGAGTGTTACATTATACAGTCATATTGTATAATGTAACTACTAGAAAAATACTTTTTGTTTTCGCCAACCTTACCAAATGTTTTTTTTTTCCAGAAAAACTCTCAAAGATACATTTCTTCAGGCATTTTTAGACATGTTGCATTTCTACTTTAGGAGTTATGTTTCAAAAACTGTCATTTTGAGTATGACCAATATGAGGCCAGGAAAACCTAATTTTTGTATTTGTGAACCTCTCCAAAATACCTGATTCTGTTAAAACTCACATAAATTCAATATTACAGGCTTTTTAAGACAAATTTCAAGTTTGGTTTTGGAGTTATGATTATAAAACTTTAATATTTAGTATGATAGTTACACTGTTATATTGAATAAAAAAACTAACTTGTGTCTTTGCTAACCTTAAAAAGACACATTTTCTAGTACAACTAACAAAAATACACATGTCTAGGCATTATCAGCCATTTTTCATGCGTTGTTTGGAAGTTATGTTTGAATACAATTTTATTGCTTTTTTCGCATTATCTCAGGATTCTAAGTACATTACTGTCAAAGTAAAACATTATATTTTGTATTTGCAATACTTGCCAAATGTTTTTTTTTCAGGAAAACTCTCAAAGATGCATTTCTTCAGGCATTATTAGACATTTTGCATGTATGGTGTAGGAGTTATGTTTAAATAACCGCCATATTGAGTGTTACAGTATACAGTCAAATTGAGTAAAACCTAAATTTTGTATTTGCAAACCATAGAAAAACAACTGTATCTAGTAAAACTCACACGTATTCAATATCATAGGCATTTTTAGACATTTTGCACGTTTGGATTAGGAGTTATGTTTTTATTGCTTTTTTCGCATTATCTCAGGAATCTAAGAACATTATAATCATGTTGAGTAAAACACTACTTTTCGCATTTGCAAAATTTAAAAAAGCTTATGCTTCGAGTAAAACTCCAAAAGATTGATTATATCAGGCATCATTAGCCATTTTTCATGTGTGGTGTAGGAACTATGTTTAAATAATTGTCATATTGAGTGTTACAGTATACAGTCATATTGACTAAAACCTCATTTTTGTATTTGCAAACCATAGAAAAACAACTGCATCTAGTAAAACTCACACGTATTCAATATCATAGGCATTTTTTGACATTTTGCACGTTTGGATTAGGAATTATGTTTGAATACATTTTTATTGTTTTTTTCGCTTTATCTCCGGATTCTAAGTACATTACTGTCAAATTGAGTAAACATTTTTATTTAGTTTTTGCAAACCTTGCCAAAAGTTTTTTTTTTCAGGCAAACTCCCAAAGATGCATTATTTCAGGCATTATCAGCTTTTTTTTCATGTGTGGTGTAGGAGTTATATTTAAATAACTGTCATATTGAGTGTAACAGTATACAGTCATATTGAGTAAAACCTCATTTTTGTATTTGCAAACCATAAAAAAATACTGTATCTAGTAAAACATTTTGAACGTTGGAATACCTTTTAATTGCTTTTTTCGCATTATCTCAGGATTCTAAGTACATTACTGTCAAATTAGTAGAAAAATACTTTTTGTTTTTGCCAACCTTACCAAATGTATTTTTTCCAGAAAAACTCTCAAAGATAATATTTCTTGAGGCATTTTTAGACACGTTGCATCTCTACTTTTGGAGTTATGTTTCAAAAACTGTCATTTTGAGTGTGACCAATATGAGGCCAGGAAAACCAAATTTTTGTATTTGTGAACCTCTCCAAAATACCTGATTCTGTTAAAACTCACATAAATTCAATATTATAGGCTTTTTAGACAAATTTCAAGTTTGGTTTTGGAGTTATGATTATAAACCTTTTATATTTAGTATGACTGTTACACTGTTATATTGAATCAAAAAACTAACTTGTGTCTTTGCAAACCTTACAAAAGATAATTTTTCTAGTACAACCAACAAAAATACATACCTATAGGCATTATTAGCCATTTTGCATGTGCTTTTTAGAAGTTATGTTTGAATACATTTTTTTTACTTATGTCAGGATTGTAAGCCTTTGTAGTCATATTGAATAAAAAACTACTTTTCGCATTTGCAATATTTAAAAAAAGCATATGTTTCGAGTAAAACTCCCAAAGATGCATTATTTCAGGCATTATTAGCCGTTTTTCATGTGTGGTGTTGGAGTTATGTTTAAATAACTGTCATATTGAGTGTTACAGTATACAGTCATATTGAGTAAAACCTCATTTTTGTTTTTGCAAACAATAAAAAACAACAACTCTGTCTAATAAAATTCACATGTATTCAATATCACAGGCATTTTTAGACATTTTGCACGTTTGGATTAGGAGTTATGTTTTTATTGCTTTTTTCGCATTATCTCAGGAATCTAAGAACATTATAGTCATGTTGAGTAAAAAACTACTTTTTGCTTTTGCAAAATTTAAAAAAGCTGATGCTTCGAGTACAACTCCAAAAGATGCATTATTTCAGGCATTTTTAGCCATTTTTCATGTGTGGTGTAGGAACTATGTTTAAATAACTGTCATATTGAGTGTTACAGTATACAGTCATATTGACTAAGACCTCATTTTTGTATTTGCAAACCATAGAAAAACAACTGTATCTAGTAAAACTAACATGTGTTCCTTATCACAGGCATTTTTAGACATTTTGCACGTTTGGATTAGGAATTATGTTTGAATACATTTTTATTGTTTTTTTCGCTTTATCTCGGGATTCTAAGTACATTACTGTCAAATTAAGTAAAAAATTATATTTTGTTTTTGCAAACCTTGCCAAATGTTTTTTTTTTCAGGAAAACTCTCAAAGATGCATTTCTTCAGGCATTATTAGACATTTGGCATGTGTGGTGTAGGAGTTATATTTAAATAACTGTCAAATTGAGTGTTAAAGTATACAGTCATATTGAGTAAAACCTAAATTTTGTATTTGCAAGCCATAGAACTGTATCTAGTAAAACGAACATTAATTCAATATCACAGACATTTTTAGACATTTTGCACGTTTGGATTAGGAATTATGATGGAATACATTTACATTTTTTGTTTTCGCTTTATCTCAGGATTCTAAGTACATTACTGTCAAATTGAGTAAAAAACTACTTTTTGCATTTGCAATATTTAAATAAGCATATGTTTCGAGTAAAACTCCCAAAGATGCATTATTTCAAGCATTATTAGCCATTTTGCATGTGTAGTGTAGGAGTAATGTTTAAATAACTGTCATATTTAGTGTTACAGTATACAGTCATATTGAGTAAAACCTAAATTTTGTATTTGCAAACCATAAAAAAACATCTGTAACTAGTAAAACTAACAATTATTCAATATCACAGGCATTTCTAGACATTTTGCACTATTGGATTAGGAATTATGTTGGAATACATTTTTTTTTGCTTTTTTCGCATTATCTCAGGATTCTAAGAACATTATAATCATGTTGAGTAAAAAACTACTTTTTGCATTTGCAAAATTTAAAAAAGCATTTGCTTCCAGTAAAACTCCCAAAGATGCATTATTTCAGGCACTATTAGCCATTTTTCATGTGTTGTGTAGGATTTATGTTTAAATAACTGATATATTGAGTGTTACAGTATACAGTCATATTGACTAAAACCTCATTTTTGTATTTGCAAACCATAGAAAAACAACTGTATCTAGTAAAACTCACATGTATTCAATATCATAGGCATTTTTAGACATTTTGCACGTTTGGATTAGGAATTATGTTGGAATACATTTTTATAGTTTTTTTTCTCTTTATCT
Organism: Nerophis ophidion; assembly: GCF_033978795.1. Lineage (NCBI taxonomy): Eukaryota > Metazoa > Chordata > Actinopteri > Syngnathiformes > Syngnathidae > Nerophis > Nerophis ophidion. Next base: position 202,262 of record NW_026907041.1, on the reverse strand, counting down.
CAGGATTCTAAGAACATTGTCAAATTGAGTAAAAAATTATATTTTATTTTTTCAGGAAAACTCTCAAAGATGCATTTTTTCAGGCATTATTAGACATTGTGCATGCATATTTTTGGAGTTTTGTTTCAAAAACCGTCATTTTGAGTGTGACCAATATGAGGCCCGTACAATTGACCACTAAATGGTAACACCCCAATAAGTTTTTCAACTTGTTTAAGTCGGGGTCCACGCTAATCAATTCATGGTTAAAAAAAAGTGATTTCCTTCACTGAGCATCAAACCCGGATCGCAACGGTGAGCGCATTGAATCCTATCCACTAGACTGTACCATCAAGTACAGCCAGGAACAACACTTTACGTTACTAACCAATATAAATAAACCATTTATATATACACGTCAGTAGGCTAAATGAAACTCTTCAACATAACATTTCAATATGTATATATATTTCCCAATGGTTCAACCGCCACCTGCCCGAATCTATTTAAAATATATTTTTTCGTCAATTCACCCGCCCGACCTGCTGTTTATCCGCGGACTCCACGGTTGTGACCGTAAACCGCGCATCTCTACTAGATACAGTTGTTTTTTTATTGTTTGCAAAGACAAAGATTTGGTTTTACTCAATATGACTGTATACAATATGACAGTTATTTTTACATAACTCTTACACCACACATGAAAAATGGCTAATAATGCCTGAAAAAATGCACCTTTGGGAGTTTTACTCGAAACATATGCTTTTTTAAATCTTGCAAATGCAAAAAGTAGTTTTTTACTCAATATGACGATAATGTTCTTAGAATCTTGAGATAATGTGACAAAAGCAATAAAAATGTTTTCAAACATCCCTTCTAAACAACAAATGCAAAATGACTAATAATGCCTAGAGATATGTATCTTTGTTAGCGGTACTAGAAAAATAACATTTTGTAAAAAGTATGTTTTTACTCAATTTGACAAGAATGTTCATACAATTCTGAGATATTGCAAAAAAAAAGCAATACAAATGTATTCCATCATAATTCCTAATCCAAACGTGCAAAATGTGATGTAGGAACTATGTTTAAATAACTGTCATATTGAGTGTTACAGTATACTGTCATATTGACTAAAATCTCATTTTTGTATTTGCAAACCATAGAAAAACAACTGCATCTAGTAAAACTCGCACGTATTCAATATCATAGGCATTTTTAGACATTTTGCACGTTTGGATTAGGAATTATGTTTGAATACATTTTTATTGTTTTTTTTCCTGCTTTATCTCAGGATTCTAAGTATATTACTGTCAAATTGAGTAAAAAAAATGCATTTTGTTTTTGCAAACCTTGCCAAATGTTTTTTTCTTCAGGAAAACTCTCAAAGATGCATTTCTTCAGGCATTATTAGTGACCAATATGAGGCCAGTAAAACCCAATGTTTGTATTTGTGATTCTTTCCAAAATACCAGTTTCTGGTAAAACTCACATAAATTCAATATTACAGGCTTTTTTAGACAAATTTCAAGTTTGGTTTTGGGGTTATGATTATAAATCTTTCTTATTGAATATGACAGTTACACTGTTATATTGCATAAAAAACAACTTTTGTCTTTGCTAACCTTACAAAAGATCATTTTTCTAGTACAACTAACACAATTACACATCTCTACGCATTATTAGCCATTTTTCATGTGTTGTTTAGAAGTTATGTTTGAATACATTTTATTGCTTTTTTTTGCATTATCTCAGGATTCTAAGTACATTACTGTCAAATTGAGTAAAAAATTATATTTTGTTATTGCAAACCTTGCCAAATGTTTTTTTTCCAGGAAAACTCTCAAAGATGCATTTCTTCAGGCATTATTAGACATTTTCCATGTGTGTTGTAGGAGTTATGTTTAAATAACTGTCATATTGAGTGTTACAGTATACAGTCACATTGAGTAAAATCTAAATTTTTTATTTGCAAACCATAGAAAAACAACTGTATCTAGTAAAACTCACACGTATTCAATATCAAAGGCATTTTTAGACATTTTGCACGTTTGGATTAGGAATTATTATTTTATTGCTTTTTTCACATTATCTTAGGAATCTAAGAACTTTATAGTCATGTTGAGTAAAAAACTACTTTTTGCATTTTCAAAATTTAAAAAAGCTTATGCTTTGAGTAAAACTCCCAAAGATGCATTATTTCAGGCATTATTAGACATTTTTCATGTGTGGTGTAGGAGTTATGTTTAAACAACTGTCATATTGAGTGTTACATTATACAGTCATATTGAGTAAAACCTCATTTTTGTATTTGCAAACCATAAAAAAAACCTATATTTAGTAAAACTCACATTTATTCAATATCACAGGCATTTTTAAACATTTTTAACGTTTGAATTAGGAATTATGTTGGAATACCTTTTAATTGCTTTTTTTGCATTATCTCAGGATTCTAAGTACATTACTGTCAAATTAGTAGAAAAATACTTTTTGTTTTCGCCAACCTTACCAAATGTTTTTTTTTCCAGAAAATTCTCAAAGATACATTTCTTCAGGCATTTTTAGACATGTTGCATTTCTACTTTTGGAGTTATGTTTCAAAAACTGTCATTTTGAGTGTGACCAATATGAGGCCAGAAAAACCTAATTTTTGTATTTGTCAACCTCTCCAAAATACCTGATTCTGTTAAAACTCACATAAATTCAATATTATAGGCTTTTTAGACAAATTTCAAGTTTGGTTTTGGAGTTATGATTATAAACCTTTCATATTTAGTATGACTGTTACACAGTTATATTGAATAAAAAAACTAACTTGTGTCTTTGCAAACCTTACAAAAGATTATTTTTCTAGTACAACTAACAAAAATACATATCTCTAGGCATTATTAGCCATTTTGCATGTGTTTTTTAGAAGTTATGTTTGAATACATTTTTTTTTACTTTTTTTGCATTATGTCAGGATTGTAAGCCTTTGTAGTCATATTGAGTAAAAAACGACTTTTTGCATTTGCAATATTTAAAAAAGCATATGTTTCGAGTAAAACTCCCAAAGATGCATTATTTCAGGCATTATTAGCCGTTTTTCATGTGTGGTGTTGGAGTTATGTTTAAATAACTGTCATATTGAGTGTTACAGTGTACAGTCATATTGAGTAAAACCTCTTTTTTTTTTTTTTGCAAACTATAAAAAAAAAACTATGTCTAGTAAAACTCACATGTATTCAATATCACAGGCATTTTTAGACATTTTGCACGTTTGGATTAGGAGTTATGTTGGAATACATTTGTATTGCTTTTTTCGCATTATCTCAGGATTCCAAGTACATTACTGTCAAATTAGTAGAAAAATACTTTTTGTTTTCGCCAACCTTACCAAATGTTTTTTTTTTCCAGAAAAACTCTCAAAGATACATTTCTTCAGCCATTATTAGACATGTTGCATTTCTACTTTTGGAGTTATGTTTCAAAAACTGTCATTTTGAGTGTGACCAATATGAGGCCAGGAAAACATAATTTTTGTATTTGTGAACCTCTCCAAAATACCTGATTCCGTTAAAACTCACATGAATTCAATATTAAAGGATTTTTTAGACAAATTTCAAGTTTGGTTTTGGAGTTATGATTATAAACCTTTCATAATTAATATGACAGTTACACTGTTATATTGAATAAAAAAAACTAACTTTTGTCTTTGCAAACCTTACAAAAGATTATTTTTCTAGTACAACTAACAAAAATACACATCTCTAGAAATTATCTGCCATTTTGCATGTGGTTTTTAGAAGTTATGTTTGAATACAATTTTATTACTTTTTTCGCATTATATCAGGATTGTAAGACTTTGTAGTCATATTGAGTAAAAAACTACTTTTGGCCTTTGCAATATTTAAAAAAGGATATGTATCGAGTAAAACTCCCAAAGATGCATTATTTCAGGCATTATTAGCAATGTTTCATGTGTTGTGTAGGATTAATGTTTAAATAACTGTTATATTGAGTGTTAAAGTATACAGTCATATTGAGTAAAACCTCATTTTTGTTTTTGCAAACTATAAAAAAAAACAACTGTGTCTAGTTAATCTAACATTTATTCAATATTACAGGCATTTTTAGATTTTTTGCACGTTTGGATTAGGAGTTATGTTGGAATACATTTTTTGTTTGTTTTTTTCTTATTATCTCAGGATTCTAAGAACATTATAGACATATTGAGTAAAAAACTACTTTTTGCATTTGCAAGATTTAAAAAAAGCATATGCTTCGAGTAAAACTCCCAAAGATGCATTATTTAAGGCATTATTAGCCATTTTTCATGTGTTGTGTAGGAGTTATGTTTAAATAACTGTCATATTGAGTGTTACAGTATACAGTCATATTGAGTAAAACCTAGTTTTTGTATTTGTGATTCTTTCCAAAATACCCGATTCCGTTAAAACTCACATAAATTCAATATTACAGGCTTTTTAAACACATTTCAAGTTTGGTTTTGGAGTTATGATTATAAACCTTTCATATTTAATATGACAGTTACACTGTTATATTGCATAAAAAACAACTTTTGTCTTTGCTAACCTTACAAAAGATCATTTTTCTAGTACAACTAACAAAATTACACATCTCTACGCATTATTAGCCATTTTTCATGTGTTGTTTAGAAGTTATGTTTGAATACATTTTTATTGCTTTTTTCACATTATCTCAGGATTCCAAGAACATTATAGTCATATTAAGTAAAAAACTACTTTTTGCATTTGCAAGATTTAAAAAAGCATATATTTCGAGTAAAAATCCAAAAGATGCATTATTTCAGGCATTATTAGCCATTTTTCATGTGTGGTGTAGGAGTTATGTTTAAATAACTGTCATATTGAGTGTTAGTATACAGTTATATTGAGTAAAACCTCATTTTTGTATTTGCAAACAATAGAAAAACAACTGTATCTAGTAAAACTCATATGTCTTTAATATCACAGGCATTTTTAGACAGTTTGCACGTTTGGATTAGGAATTATGTTGGAATATATTTTTATTGCTTTTTTCGCATTATCTCAGGATTATAAGTACATTACAGTCAAATTTAGTAAAAAAAATACTTTCTGTTTTTGCAAACATTACCAAATGGTTTTTTTTCCATTAAAACTCTCAAAGATACATATCTTCAGGCATTATTAGACATTTAGCATTTCTACTTTTGGAGTTATGTTTCAAAAACGGTCATTTTGAGTGTGACCAATATGAGGCCAGTAAAACCTAATTGTTGTATTTGTGAACCTTTCCAAAATACCTGATTCCGTTAAAACTCACATGAATTCAATATTACAGGATTTTTTAGACAAATTTCAAGTTTGGTTTTGGAGTTATGATTATAAACCTTTCATAATTAATATGACAGTTACACTGTTATATTGAATAAAAAAAACTAACTTGTGTCTTTGCAAACCTTACAAAAGATTATTTTTCTAGTACAACTAACAAAAATACACATCTCTAGGCATTATCAGCAATTTTTCATGTGCTGTTTAGAAGTTATGTTTGAATACAACTTTATTACTTTTTTCGCATTATGTCAGGATTGTAAGAACATTATTGTCATATTAAGTAAAAAACGCCTTTACTCATTTGAAAGATTTAAAAAAGCATATGTTTCGAGTAAAACTCCCAAAGATGCATTATTTCAGGCATTATTAGCTATTTTTCATGTGTGGTGTAGGAGTTATGTTTAAATAACTGGCATATTAAGTGTTACAGTGTTACATATTGAGTAGAACCTAAATTTTGTATTTGCAAACCATAGAAAAACAACTGTATCTAGTAAAACTAACATTATTTCAATATCACAGGCATTTTTAGACATTTTGCACGTTTGGATTAGGAATCATATTGGATACATTTTCATTGCTTTTTTCTTATTATCTCAGGATTCTAAGAACATTATATTCATATTGAGTAAAAAACTACTTTTTGCATTTGCAAGATTTAAAAAAGCATATATTTCGAGTAAAAATCCAAAAGATGCATTATTTCAGGCATTATTAGCCATTTTTCATGTGTGGTGTAGGAGTTATGTTTAAATAACTGTCATATTGAGTGTTACAGTATACAGTTATATTGAGTAAAACCTCATTTTTGTATTTGCAAACAATAGAAAAACAACTGTATCTAGTAAAACTCATATGTATTTAATATCACAGGCATTTTTAGACATTTTGCACGTTTGGATTAGGAATTATGTTGGAATACATTTTTATTGCTTTTTTCGCATTATCTCAGGATTATAAGTACATTACTGTCAAATTTAGTAAAAAAATACTTTTTGTTTTCGCAAATCTTACCAAATGTTTTTTTTCCAGTAAAACTGTCTAAGATATATTTCTTCAAGCATTATTAGACATTTTGCATTTCTACTTTTTGAGTTATGTTTCAAAAACTGTCATTTTGCGTGTGACCAATATGAGGCCAGCAAAACCTAATTGTTGTATTTGTGAACATTTCCAAAATACCCGAGTCTGCTAAAACCCACATAAATTCAACATTACAGGCTTTTTTAGACAAATTTCAAGTTTGTTTTTGGAGTTATGATTATAAACCTTTCATATTTAATATGACAGTTACACTGTTATATTGAATTAAAAAAACTAACTTGTGTCTTTGCAAACCCTACAAAAGATAATTTTTCTAGTACAACTAACAAAAATACACATCCCTAGGCATTATTAGCCATTTTTCATGTGTTGTTTTGAAGTTATGTTTGAATACATTTTTTTGCTTTTTTTGCATTATCTCAGGATTCTAAGACTATTATAGTCATATTGAATAAAAAACTACTTTTTGCATCTGCAAGATTTAAAAAAGCATATGTTTCGAGTAAAACTCCCAAAGATGCATTATTTCAGGCATTATTAGCCATTTTTCATGTGTGGTGTAGGAGTTATGTTTAAATAACTGTCATATTGAGTGTTACAGTATACAGTCATATTGAGTAAAACCTCATTTTTGTATTTACAAACCATAGAAAAACAACTGTATCTAGTAAAACTCACATGTATTCAATATCACAGGCATTTTTAGACATTTTGCACGTTTGGATTAGGAATTATGTTGGAATACATTTGTATTGCTTTTTTCGCAATACAAATGTCAAATTGAGTAAAAAATTAAATTTTGTTTTTGCAAACCTTACCAAATTATTTTTTTTCAGGAAAACTCTCAAAGATGCATTTCTACAGTTGTTATTAGACATTATACATGTGTATTTTTGGAGTTATGTTTTAAAAACTGTAATTTTGAGTGTGACCAATATGAGGCCAGTAAAACCTAAGCTTTGTATTTGTGATTCTTTCCAAAATACCTGATTCAGGTAAAACTCACATACATTCAACATTAAGGCTTTTTAAGACAAATTTCATGTTTGGTTTTGGAGTTATTATTATAAACCTTTCACATTTAGTATGACAATCCTCCGGAGGCAGCAGACAGGTACCGTCAGGCTAAACATATTTGAAGCCTGGTATATAAAGGTTTATGCTTTTACTAACAATTTAACATTTTTCTCTGTAATATGGCACACGCTGGTGAGTGCAAGACATACTTGATCAACAGCCAACAGCCACACAGGTCACACTGACGGTGGCCGTACAAACAAATTTCACACTGTTACAAATATGCGCCACACTGTGAACCCTCATCAAACAAGAATGACAAACACATTTCGGGAGAACATCTTCACCGTAACACAAAATAAACACAAAAGAACAAATACCCAGAATGCCATGCAGCGCTACTCTTCCGGGCTACACCCCCGCAACCACCAAACCCCGCCCGCCTCAACTGACGCAAGGAGGGGGACCGTGATGTGGGGTGGTGGCAGGGGTGTAGCCCGGAAGAGTAGCGCTGCATGGAATTCTGGGTATTTGTTCTTTTGTGTTTATTTTGTGTTACGGTAAAGATGTTCTCCCGAAATGTGTTCGTCATTCTTGTTTGATGTGGTTTCACAATATTGGCGCATATTTGTAACAGTGTTAATTTTTTTTGTACAGCTCCCGTCAGTGTGATTTGTAATGCTGTTAATCAAGTACGTCTTGTAGTCAACATTGTACAACTAACAAATCTTCGCATAAAATGCGTGCGGCCCCCTCGGCATGCTGTTGGTTTGCTGAATGAGCGAACACGACAAAAGGTTGTCAAGGAAGTTGAAGGCAGTGCTGTCACAGAACCACATTAAAATGTTTGTCCGGTCGATATAGGGACAATCCATTGCGAGGGTCACAGGAAGCCTCTCGTTAAAATTGGGAGTATGTTGCTAGGTCTGGATGGTCATTCAAAGAAGCTGAATCCACTTTTCATGTAGTTTCAGCATCCAGTGGCCCCCTATTTTAACAATTCAGAAAGAGTGTAAAATAATGGTATTTTTCTGTGGAAATACCAGCATTGTCACTTTATTAAAGTTGGTTGATCATATTAATTTGGAAAAACTCTGTAGAATAAAAGTATTTTTCTGCAAAACTGTTTGCATCAATACTTTATTAAAGGTTGTTGACCTTAATAATATTGTAAAAATCTGTAAAATTAAGATATTTTTCCGCAAAACGTTTCATGAAAATTTCTGTAAATATAATGTTTTGGATTATTATTTGGTTTGCAATGTTTTACTTAAATTTTATAGTTTTCGTTTGGCAGCCGTATCTGCCAGTAGATGACAGTTTGTTTTACAGATTTTTTTTTTTGTGTGTATAGACATTTATCTTTGTCAGTTTTACTAGAAAAAATATATTTTTTAAGGTTTTCAAACACACAAGGTACACTGTAAAAAAAAAAAATCTGTAAAAAAACTAATCTACTGGTAGCTACGGCTGCCAAATGAAAACCATAAAATTAAAGTAAAACACTGTAGACCAAATAATGATCTAAAACATTATATTTACAGAAATTTTCATTAAACGTTTTGTGGAAAAATATGAACATTTTTCAGATTTTTACTAAATTGTTAAGATCAACCACCTTTAATAAAGTGACAATGCAAACAGTTCTGCAGAAAAATACCTTTTTTCTACAGAGTTTTTCCAATTAATTACAATCAACCAACTTTAATGGAGTGACAATGCTGGCGGTTCCACAGAAAAACATGATTATTTTACAGATTTTTTCTGAATTATTAAGATCAAGAGTCTCAAACTCAGTTTACCGGGGGGCTATAGTGTGTAGAAACTACGTGAAAAGTGAATTCACCTTCCTTTAATGGCAATACTGACATGGCAACATACTTGCCAATCTTTACAGGAGACTCCCTGTGACCGTAGTGAAGGGCTATCCGATATCGACTGGACAAGTATCTTTAAGGCCTGATGTGACAGTACTGCAAGTGGTGTTTTGTTATTAGACTTTTGTGCTCGTCATAGGTTGTCCATAACATACTTGATCAACAGCTATATAGCTCACACTGACGGTGGCTGTCCAAAAAATGTTAACATTGTTACAAATATGCACCACATATTGTGAACCCACATCAAACAAGAATGACAAACACATTTTGGGAGAACATCTTCACCGTAACACAAAATAAACACAAAAGAACAAATACCCAGAATTCCATGCAGTGCTACTCTTCCGGGCTACACCCCCGCCACCACCCCACATCACCGCCCCCCTCCATGTGTCGGTTGAGGTGGGCGGGGTTTGGTGGTTGCGGGGGTGTAGCCCGGGCGAGTAGCGCTGCATGGCATTCTGGGTATTTGTTATTTTGTGTTTATTTTGTGTTACGGTGAAGATGTTCTCGCGAAATGTGTTTGTCATTCTTGTTTGATGTGGGTTCACAGTGTGGCGCATATTTGTAACAGTGTAAAATTTGTTTGTATGGCCACCGTCAGTGTGACTTGTATGGCTGTTGGAGCCAGATGAGGTGGTTCGGGCATCTGGTCAGGATGCCACCCACACCCCACCCTAGGGAGGCGATTAGGGCATGTCCAACCGGTAGGAGGCCACGGGGAAGATCCAGGACACGCTGGGAAGACTTTGTCTCCCGGCTGGCCTGGCAACGCTTCGGGATTCCCTGGGTAGGAGCTAGACGAAGTGGCTTGGGAGTGGGAAGGCTGGGCTTTCCTGCTTAGGTTGCTGCCCCCGCGACCCCACTTCTGATAAGCGGAAGAAGATGGAGGCAATTGTGATCTTCTGGCTCTTAGATCCCAAACGCTTAAAGTCCCTGTGACACTTTTTAGTCTTTGTTACAATCAGCCGCTCTCTTTCTTCTTTCTAATGCATCAAAAAAATGTGTACTCATACCCGGAAGTAGCTTCCTTATATCCGTCCACAGACCAAACGAGACACTTCAAAATAAAAGTATGCCCACATACTGTTTAAAAGGGTGCTGCTCGTTTTTCGTATGTGGGTAACAACATTGAACTATCTATAAATGGTTGATTTTTAGAGGCTAGTAAGATAAAGTGTTGTACCTGACAAGTTTGGGCTACCTTGCTTCTGCAGCCTTCATAGGAAGTGTCACATGATGTTAGCGTGACGTTGTCTGTGACGTGTTGTATGGATTGTTTTGATTGATACTTTTATTAATAGATTGCCAAGTACAGTACATATTCCGTACAATTGACCACTAAATGGTAACACCCCAATAAGTTTTTCAACTTGTTTAAGTCGGGGTCCACGCTAATCAATTCATGGTAAAAAAAAGTGATTCCCTTGACCGAGCATCAAACCCGGATCGCGACGGTGAGCGCATTGAATCCTAACCACTAGACTGTACCATCAAGTACAGCCAGGAACAACACTTTACGTTACTAACCAATATAAATAAACCATTTATATATACACGTCAGTAGGCTAAATGAACCTCTTCAACATAACATTTAACTATGTATATATATTTCCCAATGGTTCAACCGCCACCTGCCCGAATCTATTTAAAATATATTTTTTCGTCAAGTCACCCGCCCAACCTGCTGTTTATCCGCGGACTCCACGGTTGTGACCGTAAACCGCGCATCTCTACTAGACACAGTTGTTTTTTTTATGGTTCGCAAATACAAACATTTGGTTTTACTCAATACACGGGCAAAATGTCTAATAATGCCTGAAGAAATGTATCATTTTGAGTTTTACTGGAAAAAAAAACATATAGTAAGATGTGCAAAAACAAAAAGTAATTTTTTACCCAATTTCACAGTAATGTACTGAGAATCCTGAGCTAATGCGAAAAAAGCAATGAAATGTCCTCCAACATAATTCCTAATCCAAACGTGCAAAATGTCTAAAAATGCCTGCGATATTGAATCCATGTGAGTTTTACTAGATGCAGTTGTTTTTTTATGGTATGCAAATACAAAAATTTGGTTTTACTCAATATGACTGTATATTGTAACACTCAATATGACAGTTATTTAAACATAATTCCTACACCACACATGAACAATGGCTAATAATGCCTGAAAGAATGCATCTTTGGGAGTTTTGCTGGAAACATATGCTTTTGTAAATCTTGCAAATGCAAAAACTAGTTTTTTACTCAATATGACAATCATTTTTTTAGAATCCTGAGATAATGCTAAAAAAGCAATACAAATGTATTCAAACATAACTTCTAAACAACACATGCAAATTGGCTAATAATGCCTACACTGTAAAAAAAATCATATTTTTATGGTTAATTTACTCTAAATTTCTACTGTAATTTTTCTTTTTTTTTCAAATAGGTTATAAAACTGAAGAATTGAAGACATTATCTGTAAATAAACAAACTGTCTGTTATTTTAAGTAATATGCCAGTATTGACAAACTATGTATATTACTATTTTTTATTACAGAAAAATACCAAATCAATAATACATATCATTTTCTGTTTTCTCAAATTACTTTCAAATTCATGTAAAATTACAGTAATTAACTTCCATTTAACATGTACTTGTTATATAAAAGTCCATGTCCATATTAACAATCTACCAGTTTTGTATGTAATTTAAAGGAATATCTTATTTTTTTTAATATGTATGTGTATTTTTGTTGAAAAATATTTGTAGCCTGTCATATAAAGGTTTATGCTTGTACAAACAATTTAAGATTTTTCTCTGTAATATGACACACGTTGGTGAGTGCAAGACATACTTGATCTACAGCCAACAGCCACACAGGTCACACTGACGGTGGCCATACAAATATATTTAACACTGTTACAAATATGCGCCACACCGTGAACCCACATCAAACAAGAATGACAAACACATTTCACGAGAACATCTTCACCGTAACACAAAATAAACACAAAACAATAAATACCCAGAATGCCAAGCAGCGCTACTCTTCCGGGCTACACCCCCGCAGCCACCAAACCCCGCCCACCTCAACCAACACATGGAGGGGGGCGGTGATGTGGGGTGGTGGCGGGGGTGTAGCCCGGAAGAGTAGCGCTGCATGGAATTCTGGGTATTTGTTCTTTTGTGTTTATTTTGTGTTACGGTGAAGATGTTCTCCCAAAATGTGTTTGTCATTCTTGTTTGATGTGGGTTAGCATTGTGTCGCATATTTGTAACAATGTTAAAAATTGTTGTTTAGGGCTTCACGGTAGCAGAGGGGTTAGTGCGTCTGCTTCACAATACAAAGTTCCTGCAGTCCTGGGTTCAAATCCAGGCTCGGGATCTTTCTGTGTGGAGTTTGCATGTTCTCCCCGTGAATGCGTGGGTTCCCTCCGGGTACTCCGGCTTCCTCCCACTTCCAAAGACATGCACCTGGGGATAGGTTGATTGGCAACACAAAATTGGCCCTAGTGTTTGAATGTGAGTGTGAATGTTGTCTGTCTATCTGTCTTGGCCCTGCGATGAGGTGGCGACTTGTCCAGGGTGTACCCCGCCTTCCGCCCGATTGTAGCTGAGATAGGCGCCAGCGCCCCCCCGCGACCCCAAAAGGGAATAAGCGGTAGAAAATGGATGGATGGATACTTTAGGCAAGCTGTTAGTTTGCTGAATTAGTGAGCACAAAGCAAGATTGTCAAGGAAGTTGAAGGCAATGTTGTCACAGGCATCACCTTAAAATGATTGTCACACTGATAAATAAACAATACTCTACGAGATACACAAGAGGTCTCTTTATATTTCGGGAGGATTGGCAAACATGTTGCTAAGTCTAGATTGCCATTCAAAGAAGGTGAATCCACTTTTCATGTAGTTTCAGCATCCGGTGGACCCTAGTTAAATTGAATTAGAAACCCCTGATCTTAACAACTCGAAAAGTCTGTAAAATAATAGCATTTTTCTGTGGTACTGCCAGCATTGTCACATCATTAAAGTTGGTTGATCTTATTAATTTGGAAAAACCCTGTGGAATAAAAGTATTTTTCTGCAAAACTATTTGCATCGTTATTTTATTAAAGGTGGTTGAATTTAATAATTTGGTAAAAGTCTGTAAAATTACGATATTTTTCCGCAAAACGTTTCATGAAAATTTATGTAAGTATGTTTTTGATTATTATTTGGTTTACAATGTTTTACTTAAATTTTATAGTTTTCGTTTGGCAGTCGTATCTGCCAGTAGATGACAGTTTTTTTTACAGAATTTTTTTTACAGTGTAGAGACATTGATCTTTTTCAGTTTTACTAGAAAAAATATATTTTTTAAGGTTCTCAAACACACAAGGTACACTGTAAAAAAAAATCTGTAAAAAAAACTGTAATCTACTGGCAGCTACGTCTACCAAATGAAAACCATAAAATTAAAGTAAAACACTGTATACCAAATAATGAACTAAAACATATTTACAGAAATTTTCATTAAACGTTTTGCGGAAAAGTATAAACAAATTTCAGATTTTTACTAAATTGTTAAGATCAAAAACATTTAATAAAGTGACGATGCAAACAGCTCTGCTGGAAAATACCTTCTTTCTACAGAGTTTTTCCAATTAGTTACGATCAACCAACTTTAATGGAGTGACAATGCTGGCAGTTCCACAGAAAAATACCATTATTTTACAGATTTTTTCTGAATTATTAAGTTCAGGGGTCTCAAACTCAGTGTACAGGGGGGCTACAGTGTGTAGAAACTACGTGAAGAGTGGATTCACCTTCTTTGAATGGCTATACCGACCTGGCAACATACTTGCCAATTTTTACAGGAGACTCCCTGTGTTTTTCTATGGTTTGCAAACAAAACATTTAGGTTTTACTCAATATGACTGTATACGGTAACACTCAATATGACGATTATTTAAACATAACTCTTACACCACAATGCAAAATGTCTAATAATGCCTAAAGAAATGCATCTTTGAGAGTTTTCCTGAAAAAAAAAACATTTGGCAAGGTTTGCAAAAACAAAATATAATTTTTTACTCAATTTGACAGTAATGTACTTAGATTCCTGAGATAAAGCGAAAAAAACAATAAAAATGTATTCCAACATAATTCCTAATCAAAACTTGCAAAATGTCTAAAAATGCCTATGATATTGAATACATGTGAGTTTTACTAGATACAGTTGTTTTTCTATGGTTTGCAAATACAAAATTTAGGTTTTACTCAAAATGACTGTATACTGTAACACTCAATATGACAGTTATTTAAACATAACTCCTACACCACACATGAAAAATGGCTAATAATGCCTGAAATAATGGGAGTGTTACTCGAAACATATGGTTTTTTATATCTTGCAAATGCAAAAAGTAGTTTTTTATTCAATATGACTATAGTAGTCTTAGAATCCTGAGATAATGCAAAAAAAGCAATAAAAATGTATTCAAACATAACTCCTACACCACACATGAAAAATGGCTAATAATGCCTGAAATAATGGATCTTTGGGAGTTTTACTCGAAGCATATGCTTTTTTAAATCTTGCAAATGCAAAAAGTAGTTTTTTACTCAATATGACTATAATGTTCTTAGAATCCTGAGATAATGCGAAGAAAAAAAAAAGGTATTCAAACATAACTTTTAATCCAAACGTGTAAAATGTCTAAAAATGCCTGTGATTTTGAATAAATGTTAGTTTTACTAGATACAGTTGTTTTTTTTATAGTTTGCAAAAACAAAAATGAGGTTTTACTCAATATGACTGTATACTGTCATATTGGGCGTTACAGTATACTGTCATATTGAGTAAAACCTAGTTTTTGTATTTGTGATTCTTTCCAAAATACCCGATTCTGGTAAAACTCACATAAATTCAATATTACATGCTTTTTTAGACAAATTTCACGTTTAGTTTTGGAGTTATGATTATAAACCTTTCATATTAGTATGACGGTTACACTCTTATATTGAATAAAAAAACTAACTTGTGTCTTTGCAAACCTTACACAAGATAATTTTTCTAGTACAACTAACAAAAATACATATCTCTAGGCAACACATGCCATTTTGCATGTGTTGTTTAGAAGTTATGTTGGAATACATTTGTATTGCTTTTTTCGCATTATCTCAGGATTCTAAGACTATTATAGTTATATTGAATAAAAAACTACTTTTTGCATTTGCAAGATTTAAAAAAGCATATGTTTCGAGTAAAACTCCCATTATTTCAGGCATTATTAGCCATTTTTCATGTGTGGTGTAGGAGTTATGTTTAAATAACTGTCATATTTAGTGTTACAGTATTCAGTCATATTGAGTAAAACCTCAATTTTGTATTTGCAAACCATAGAAAAACAACTGTATCTAGTAAAACTCACAATGTTCAATATCATAGGCATTTTTAGAACTTTTGCAAGTTTTGATTAGGAATTATGTTGGAATACATTTTTATTGTTTTTTTCCTTTTATCTCAAGTATGTTGCCAGGTCGGTATAGCCATTCAAAGAAGGCTAATCTACACACTGTAGCCCCCCTGTACACTGAGTTTGAGACCCCTGAATTTAATAATTCAGAAAAAATCTGTAAAATAATGGTATTTTTCTGTGGAACTGCCATCATTGTCACTCCATTAAAGTTGGTTGATCGTAACTAATTGGAAAAACTCTGTAGAAAAAAGGTATTTTCCAGCAGAGCTGTTTGCATCGTCACTTTATTAAAGGTGGTTGATCTCAACAATTTAGTAAAAATCTGAAATTTGTTTATACTTTTCCGCAAAACGTTTAATGAAAATTTCTGTAAATATGTTTTAGTTCATTATTTGGTATACAGTGTTTTACTTTAATTTTATGGTTTTCATTTGGTAGACATAGCTGCCAGTAGATTACAGTTTTTTTTACAGATTTTTTTTTACAGTGTACCTTGTGTGTTTGAGAACCTTAAAAAATATATTTTTTCTAGTAAAACTGAAAAAGATCAATGTCTCTACACTGTAAAAAAAATTCTGTAAAAAAAAACTGTCATCTACTGGCAGATACGACTGCCAAACGAAAACTATAAAATTTAAGTAAAACATTGTAAACCAAATAATAATCGAAAACATACTTACAGAAATTTTCATGAAACGTTTTGCGGAAAAATATCGTAATTTTACAGACTTTTACCAAATTATTAAATTCAACCACCTTTAATAAAGTAACGATGCAAATAGTTTTGCAGAAAAATACTTTTATTCCACAGGGTTTTTACAGGCTTTTTAAGACAAATTTCACGTTTAGTTTTGGAGTTATGATTATAAACCTTTCATATTTAGTATGACAGTTACACTGTTATATGGAATAAAAAAACTAACTTGTGTCTTTGCAATCCTTACAAAAGATAATTTTTCTAGTACAACTAACAAAAATACATATCTCTAGGCATTATTAGCCTATTTGCATAAGTTGTTTAGAAGTTATGTTGGAATACATTTTTATTGCTTTTTTCGCATTATCTCAGGATTCTAAGACTATTATAGTCATATTGAATAAAAAACAACTTTTTGCATTTGCAAGATTTTAAAAAGCATATGCTTCGAGTAAAACTCCAAAAGATGCATTATTTCAGGCATTATTAGCCATTTTTCATGTGTGGTGTAGGAGTTATGTTTAAATAACTGTCATATTGAGTGTTACAGTATACAGTCATATTGACTAAAACCTCATTTTTGTATTTGCAAACCATATAAAAACAACTGTATCTAGTAAAACTCACATGTATTCAATATCACAGGCATTTTTAGACATTTTGCACGTTTGGATTAGGAATTATGTTGGAATACATTTTTATTGTTTTTTTCGCTTTATCTCAGGATTCTAAGAACATTGTCAAATTGAGTAAAAAATTATATTTTGTTTTTTCAGGAAAACTCTCAAAGATGCATTTCTTCAGGCATTATTAGACATTTTGCATGCATATTTTTGGAGTTTTGTTTCAAAAACCGTCATTTTGAGTGTGACCAATATGAGGCCCGTACAATTGACCACTAAATGGTAACACCCCAATAAGTTTTTCAACTTGTTTAAGTCGGGGTCCACGCTAATCAATTCATGATTAAAAAAAAGTGATTTCCTTCACCGAGCATCAAACCCGGATCGCGACGGTGAGCGCATTGAATCCTAACCACTAGACTGTAGCATCAAGTACAGCCAGGAGCAACACTTTACGTTACTAACCAATATAAATAAACCATTTATATATACACGTCAGTAGGTTAAATAAAACTCTTCAACATAACATTTCACTATGTATATATATTTCCCAATGGTTCAACCGCCACCTGCCCGAATCTATTTAAAATCTATTTTTTCGTCAATTCACCCACCCGACCTGCTGTTTATCCGCGGACTCCACGGTTGTGACCGTAAACCGCGCATCTCTACTGGATACAGTTGTTTTTTTATTGTTTGCTAATACAAAAATTTGGTTTTACTCAATATGACTGTATACAATATGACAGTTATTTTTACATAACTCCTACACCACACATGAAAAATGGCTAATAATGCCTGAAAAAATGCACCTTTGGGAGTTTTACTCGAAACATATGCTTTTTTAAATCTTGCAAATGCAAAAAGTAGTTTTTTACTCAATATGACAATA
The DNA here is from genome assembly GCF_033978795.1 of Nerophis ophidion. Classification (NCBI taxonomy): domain Eukaryota; kingdom Metazoa; phylum Chordata; class Actinopteri; order Syngnathiformes; family Syngnathidae; genus Nerophis; species Nerophis ophidion. Next base: position 184,356 of record NW_026907041.1, on the reverse strand, counting down.
ATGTTCTTAGAATCTTTAGATAATGTGACAAAAGCAATAAAAATGTTTTCAAACATCCCTTCTAAACAATAAATGCAAAATGACTAATAATGCCTGGAGATATGTATCTTTGTTAGCGGTACTAGAAAAATTATATTTTGTAAAAAGTATGTTTTTACTCAATTTGACAAGAATGTACATACAATTCTGAGATATTGTAAAAAAAAAAAGCAATACAAATGTATTCCATCATAATTCCTAATCCAAACGTGCAAAATGTCTAAAAATGTCTGTGATATTGAATCCATTTGAGTTTTACTAGACACAGTTGTTTTTTTATGGTTCGCAAATACAAACATTTGGTTTTACTCAATACACGGGAAAAATGTCTAATAATGCCTGAAGAAATGTATCATTTTGAGTTTTACTGGAAAAAAAACATATGGTAAGGTTTGAAAAAACAAAAAGTAATTTTTTACCCAATTTCACAGTAATGTACTGAGAATCCTGAGCTAATGCGAAAAAAGCAATGAAATGTCCTCCAACATAATTCCTAATCCAAACGTGCAAAATGTCTAAAAATGCCTGCGATATTGAATCCATGTGAGTTTTACTAGAAGCAGTTGTTTTTTTATGGTTTGCAAATACAAAAATTTGGTTTTACTCAATATGACTGTATACTGTAACACTCAATATGACAGTTATTTAAACATAATTCCTACACCACACATGAACAATGGCTAATAATGCCTGAAGGAATGCGTCTTTGGGAGTTTTGCTGGAAACATATGCTTTTGTAAATCTTGCAAATGCAAAAACTAGTTTTTTACTCAATATGACAATCATTTTTTTAGAATCCTGAGATAATGCTAAAAAAGCAATACAAATAAATTCAAACATAACTTCAAAACAACACATGCAAAATGGCTAATAATGCCTACACTGTAAAAAAAAATTCATATTTTTATGGTTAATTTACTTTAAATTTCTACTGTATTTTTTTTTTTTAAATAGGTTATAAAACAGAAGAATTGAAAACATTATCTGTAAATTAACAAATTGTCTGTTATTTTAAGTAATATGCCAGTATTGACAAACTATGTATATTACTATTTTTTATTACAGAAAAATACCAAATCAATAATACATATCATTTTCTGGTTTGGTAAGGTTGGCGAAAACAAAAAGTATTTTTCTACTAATTTGACAGTAATGTACTTAGAATCCTGAGATAATGCAAAAAAAGCAATTTAAAGGTATTCCAACATAATTCCTAATTCAAACGTTCAAAATGTCTAAAAATGCCTGTGATATTGAATAAATGTGAGTTTTACTAGATATAGTTTTTTTTTATGGTTTGCAAATACAAAATTTAGCATACATTTTTTTAAATTTTGCAAATGCAAAAAGTTGTTTTTTACTCAACATGACTATAATGCTCTTAGATTCCTGAGATAATGCAAAAAAAGCAATAAAAATGTATTCAACAAAACTCCTAATCCAAACGTGCAAAATGTCCTAAAATGCCTGTGATATTGAATTAATGTTAGTTTTACTAGATACAGTTGTTTTTCTATGGTTTGCAAATACAAAATTTAGGTTTTACTCAATGTGACTGTATACTGTAACACTCAATATGACAGTTATTTAAACATAACTCCTACACCACACATGCAAAATGTCTAATAATGCCTGAAGAAATGCATCTTTGAGAGTTTTCCTGAAAAAAAAAAGCATTTGGCAAGGTTTGCAAAAACCAAAAAATAATGTTTTACTCAATTTGACAGTAATGTACTTAGAATCCTGAGATAATGCGAAAAAAGCAATAAAATTGTATTCAAACATAACTTCCAAACAACGCATGAAAAATGGCTGATAATGCCTAGACATGTGTATTTTTGTTAGTTGTACTAGAAAATGTGTCTTTTTAAGGTTAGCAAAGACACAAGTTAGTTTTTTTATTCAATATAACAGTGTAACTATCATACTAAATATTAAAGTTTTATAATCATAACTCCAAAACCAAACTTGAAATTTGTCTTAAAAAGCCTGTAATATTGAATTTATGTGAGTTTTAACAGAATCAGGTATTTTGGAGAGGTTCACAAATACAAAAATTAGGTTTTCCTGGCCTCATATTGGTCACACTCAAAATGACAGTTTTTGAAACATAACTCCTAAAGTAGAAATGCAACATGTCTAAAAATGCCTGAAGAAATGTATCTTTGAGAGTTTTTCTGGAAAAAAAAAACATTTGGTAAGGTTGGCGAAAACAAAAAGTATTTTTCTAGTAGTTACATTATACAATATGACTGTATAATGTAACACTCAATTTGACAGTTATTTAAACATAACTCCTACACCACACATGCAAAATGTCTAATAATGCCGGAAGAAATGCATCTTTGAGAGTTTTCCTGAAAAAAAAAAAACATTTGGCAAGGTTTGCAAAAACAAAATAATTTTATTTTACTCAATTTGACGGTAATGTACTTAGAATCCGGAGATAAAACCAAAAAAACAATAAAAATGTATTCAAACATAATTCTTAATCCAAACGTGCAAAATTTCTAAAAATGCCTATGATATGGAATACGCGTGAGTTTTACTAGATGCAGTTGTTTTTCTATGGTTTGCAAATACAAAAAGGAGATTTTAGTCAATATGACTGTATACTGTAACACTCAATATGACAGTTTTTTAAACATAGTTCCTACACCACACATTAAAAATGGCTAATAATGCCTGAAATAATGCATCTTTTGGAGTTTTACTCGAAGCATAAGCTTTTTTAAATTTTGCAAATGCAAAAAGTAGTTTTTTACTCAACATGACTATAAAGTTCTTAGATTCCTAAGATAATGCGAAAAAAGCAATAAAATCATAACTCCTAATCCAAACGTGCAAAATGTCTAAAAATGCCTTTGATATTGAATACGTGTGAGTTTTACTAGATACAGTTGTTTTTCTATGGTTTGCAAATACACAATTTAGATTGTGCTCAGTGTGACTGTATACTGTAACACTCAATATGACAGTTATTTAAACATAACTCCTACAAACACACATGCAAAATGTCTAATACTGCCTGAAGAAATGCATCTTTGAGAGTTTTCCTTAAAAAAACATTTGGCAAGGTTTGCAACAACAAAATATAATTTTTTACTCAATTTGACAGTAATGTACTTAGAATCCTGAGATAAGGCGAAAAAAAAGCAATAAAAATGTATTCAAACATAACTTCCAAACAACGCATGCTGATAATGCCTAGAGATGTGTATTTTTGTTAGTTCTACTAGAAAATTGATCTTTTGTAAGGTTAGCAAAGACAAAAGTTAGTTTTTTTATTCCATATAACAGTGTAACTGTCAAACTAAATATGAAAGGTTTATAATCATAACTCCAAAACCGAACTTGGAATTTGTCTAAAAAAGCCTGTAATATTGAATTTACGTGAGTTTTACCAGAATCGGGTATTTTGGTAAGAATCACAAATACAAACATTCGGTTTTACTGGCCTCATATTGGTCACACTCAAAATGACAGTTTTTGAAACAAAAATCCAAAAATATGCATGCAAAATGTCTAATAATGCCTGAAAAAAGGCATCTTTGAGAGTTTTCCTGAAAAAAAAAAACATTTGACAAGGTTTGCAAAAAACAAAATATATTTTTTTACTCAATTTGACAGTAATGTACTTAGAATCCTGAGATAAGGCGAAAAAAAACAATAAAAATGTATTCCAACATAATTCCTAATCCAAACGTGAAAAATGTCTAAAAATGCCTGTGATATTGAATACATGTGAGTTTTACTAGATACAGTTGTTTTTCTATGGTTTGCAAATACAAAAATGAAGTTTTAGTCATTATGACTGTATACTGTAACACTCAATATAACAGTTATTTAAACATAAATCCTACACAAAACATAAATAATGGCTAATAATGCCTGAAAAAATGCATCTTTGGGAGTTTTACTGGAAGCATATGCTTTTTTAAATTTTGCAAATGCAAAAAGTTGTTTTTTAATCAATATGACTATAACGTTCTTAGAATCCTGAGATAATGCGAAAAAAGCAATAAAAATGTATTCCAACATAATACCTAATTCAAACGTTTAAAATGTCTAGAAATGCCTTCGATATTGAATAAATGTTAGTTTTACTAGATGCAGTTGTTTTTCTATGGTTTGCAAATACAAAATTGAGGATTTACTCAATATGACTGTATACTGTAACACTCAATATGACAGTTATTTAAACATAACTCCTAAACCACACATGTAAAATGTCTAATAATGCCTGAAATAATGCATCTTTGGGAGTTTTACTCGAAACATATGCTTTTTAAAATTTGGCAAATGCAAAAAGTAGTTTTTTACTCAATATGACTATAATGTTCTTAGAATCCTGAGATAATGCGAAAAAAGCAATAAAAATGTATTCCAACCTTACTCCTAATCCAAACCTGCAAAATGTCTAAAAATGCCTGTGGTATTGAGTAAATGTTAGTTTTTCTGGATACGGTGGTTTTTCTATGGTTTTCAAATACAACATTTAGGTTTTACTCAATATGACTGTATACTGTAACACTCAATATGACAGTTATTTAAACATAACTCCTACACCACACATGAAAAATGGCTAATAATGCCTGAAATAATGCATCTTTGGGGGTTTCAATCGAAGCATATGCTTTTTTAATTCTTGGTAATGCAAAAAGTAGTTTTTTTCGCAATATGACTATAATGTTCTTAAAATCCTGAGATAATGCAAAAAAGCAATAAAAATGTATTCCAACATAACTCCTAATCCAAACGTGCAAAATGTCTAAAAATGTCTGTGATAAGTAATACATGTTAGTTTTACTAGATACAGTTGTTTTTCTATAGTTTGCAAATACAAAATGTATGTTTTACTCAATATGACTGTATACTGTAACACTCAATATGACAGTTATTTAAACATAACTCCTACACCACACATGAAAAATGGCTAATAATGCCTGAAATAATGCATCTTTGGGAGTTTTATTCGAAACATATGCTTTTTTAAATCTTGCAAATGCAAAAAGTAGTTTTTTATTCAATATTACTATAATAGTCTTAAAATCCTGAGATAATGAGAAAAAAGCAATAAAAATGTATTCAAACATAACTTTTAATCAACACATGCAAAATGGCTAATAATGCCTAGAGATATGTATTTTTGTTAGTTGTACTAGAAAAATGATCTTTTGTGAGGTTTGCAAAGACACAAGTTAGTTTTTTTATTCAATATAACAGTGTAACTGTCATATTAAATATGAAAGGTTTATAATCATAACTCCAAAATTAAACGTGAAATTTGTCTAAAAAAGCATGTACTATTGAATTTATGTGACTTTTACCAGAATCGGGTATTTTGGAAAGAATCACAAATACAAAAACCAGGTTTTACTCAATATGACTGTATACTGTAACGCCCAATATGACAGTTATTTAAACATAACTCCTACACCACACATGAAAAATGGCTAATAATGCCTGAAATAATGCATCTTTGGGAGTTTTACTCGAAACATATGCTTTTTTAAATCTTGCAAATGCAAAAAGTAGTTTTTATTCAATATGACTATAATAGTCTTAGAATCCTGAGATAATGCGAAAAAAGCAATAAAATGTATTCAAACATAACTTTCAAACAACACATGCAAAATGGCTAATAATGCCTAGAGATATGTATTTTTGTTAGTTGTACTAGAAAAATTATCTTTTGTAAGGTTTGCAAAGACACAAGTTAGTTTTTTTATTCCATATTACAGTGTAACTGTCATACTAAATATCAAAGGTTTATAATCATAACTCCAAAACCAAACTTGAAATTTGTCTAAAAAAGCCTGTAATATATAATTTACGTGAGTTTTACCAGAATCGGGTATTTTGGAAAGAATCACAAATACAAACATTGGGTTTTACTGGCCTCATATTGGTCACACTCAAAATGACAGTTTTTGAAACAAAACTCCAAAAATATGCATGCAAAATGTCTAATAATGCCTGAAGAAATGGATCTTTGAGAGTTTTCCTGAAAAAAACCAAACATTTGGCAATATTTGCAAAAACAAAATATAATTTTTTACTCAATTTGACAGTAATGTACTTAGAATCCTGAGATAAAGCGAAAAAAACAATAAAAATGTATTTCAACATCATTCCTAATCCAAACGTGCAAAATGTCTAAAAAAGTCTCTGATATTGAATACATGTGAGTTTTACTAGATAGAGTTGTTTTTCTATGGTTTGCAAATAGAAAAATGAGGGTTTAGTCAATATGACTGTATACTGTAACACTCAATATGACAGTTATTTAAACATAAGTCCTACATCACACATGGAAAATGGCTAATAATGCCTGAAATAATGCATCTTTGGGGGTTTCACTAGAAGCATATGCTTTTTTAAATCTTGCAAATGCAAAAAGTAGTTTTTTTCTCAATATTACTATAATGTTCTTAGAATCCTGAAATAATGCGAAAAAAGCAATAAAAATTTATTCCAACATAACTCCTAATCCAAACGTGCAAAATGTCTAAAAATGCCTGTGATAAGGAATACATGTTAGTTTTACTAGATACAGTTGTTTTTGTATGGTTTGCAAATACAAAATGTAGGTTTTACTCAATATGACTGTATACTGTAACACTCAATATGACAGTTATTTAAACATAACTCCTACACCACACATGAAAAATGGCTAATAATGCCTGAAATAATGCATCTTTGGGAGTTTTACTCGAAACATATGCTTTTTTGAATCTTGCAAATGCAACAAGTAGTTTTTATTCAATATGACTATAATAGTCTTAGAATCCTGAGATAATGCGAAAAAAGCAATAAAATGTATTCAAACATAACTTTTAAACATCACATGCAAAATGGCTAATAATGCCTAGAGATATGTATTTTTGTTAGTTGTACTAGAAAAATGATCTTTTGTAAGGTTTGCAAGGACACAAGTTAGTTTTTTTATTCCATATAACAGTGTAACTGTCATACTAAATATGAAAGGTTTATAATCATAACTCCAAAACCAAACTTGAAATTTGTCTAAAAAAGCCTGTAATATATAATTTACGTGAGTTTTACCAGAATCGGGTATTTTGGAAAGAATCACAAATACAAACATTGGGTTTTACTGGCCTCATATTGGCCACACTCAAAATGACAGTTTTTGAAACAAAACTCCAAAAATATGCATGCAAAATGTCTAATAATGCCTGAAGAAATGCATCTTTGAGAGTTTTCCTGAAAAAAAAAACATTTGGCAATATTTGCAAAAACAAAATATAATTTTTTACTCAATTTGACAGTAATGTACTTAGAATCCTGAGATAAAGCGAAAAAAACAATAAAAATGTATTCCAACATAATTCCTAATCCAAACGTGCAAAATGTCTAAAAAAGTCTCTGATATTGAATACATGTGAGTTTTACTAGATACAGTTGTTTTTCTATGGTTTGCAAATACAAAAATGAGGGTTTAGTCAATATGACTGTATACTGTAACACTCAATATAACAGTTATTTAAACATAAATCCCACACAACACATGAAAAATGGCTAATAATGCCTGAAATAATGCATATTTTGGAGTTTTACTGGAAGCATATGCTTTTTTAAATTTTGCAAATGCAAAAAGTAGTTTTTTACTCAATATGACTATAATATTCTTAGAATCCTGAGATAATGCGAAAAAAGCAATAAAAATGTATTCCAACATAACTCCTAATCCAAACGTGCAAAATGTCTAAAAATGCCTGTGATATTGAATAATTGTTAGTTTTACTAAATACAGTTGTTTTTTAATGGTTTGCAAATACAAAATTTAGGTTTTACTCAATATGACTGTATACTGTAACACTCAATATGACAGTTATTTAAACATAAGTCTTACACCACACATGGAAAATAGCTAATAATGCCTGAAATAATGCATCTTTGGGGGTTTCACTCGAAGCATATGCTTTTTTAAATCTTGCAAATGCAAAAAGTAGTTTTTTTCTCAATATGACTATAATGTTCTTAGAATCCTGAGATAATGCGAAAAAAGCAATAAAAATGTATTCCAACATAACTCCTAATCCAAACGTGCAAAATGTCTAAAAATGCCTGTGATAAGGAATACATGTTAGTTTTACTAGATACAGTTGTTTTTCTATGGTTTGCAAATACAAAATGTAGGTTTTAATCAATATGACTGTATACTGTAACACTCAATATAACAGTTATTTAAACATAAATCCCACACAACACATGAAAAATGGCTAATAATGCCTGAAATAATGCATATTTTGGAGTTTTACTGGAAGCATATGCTTTTTTAAATTTTGCAAATGCAAAAAGTAGTTTTTTACTCAATATGACTATAATATTCTTAGAATCCTGAGATAATGCGAAAAAAGCAATAAAAATGTATTCCAACATAACTCCTAATCCAAACGTGCAAAATGTATAAAAATGCCTGTGATATTGAATAATTGTTAGTTTTACTAAATACAGTTGTTTTTTTATGGTTTGCAAATACAAAATTTAGGTTTTACTCAATATGACTGTATACTGTAACACTCAATATGACAGTTATTCAAACATAAGTCCTACACCACACATGGAAAATGTCTAATAATGCCTGAAATAATGCATCTTTGGGGGTTTCACTAGAAGCATATGCTTTTTTAAATCTTGCAAATGCAAAAAGTAGTTTTTTTCTCAATATGACTATAATGTTCTTAGAATCCTGAGATAATGCGAAAAAAGCAATAAAAATGTATTCCAACATAACTCCTAATCCAAACGTGCAAAATGTCTAAAAATGCCTGTGATAAGGAATACATGTTAGTTTTACTAGATACAGTTGTTTTTGTATGGTTTGCAAATACAAAATGTAGGTTTTACTCAATATGACTGTATACTGTAACACTCAATATGACAGTTATTTAAACATAACTCCTACACCACACATGAAAAATGGCTAATAATGCCTGAAATAATGCATCTTTGGGAGTTTTACTCGAAACATATGCTTTTTTAAATCTTGCAAATGCAAAAAGTAGTTTTTATTCAATATGACTATAATAGTCTTAGAATCCTGAGATAATGCGAAAAAAGCAATAAAATGTATTCAAACATAACTTTTAAACAACACATGCAAAATGGCTAATAATGCCTAGAGATATGTATTTTTGTTAGTTGTACTAGAAAAATGATCTTTTGTAAGGTTTGCAAAGACACAAGTTAGTTTTTTTATTCCATGTAACAGTGTAACTGTCATACTAAATATGAAAGGTTTATAATCATAACTCCAAAACCAAACTTGAAATTTGTCTAAAAAAGCCTGTAATATATAATTTACGTGAGTTTTACCAGAATCGGGTATTTTGGAAAGAATCACAAATACAAACATTGGGTTTTACTGGCCTCATATTGGTCACACTCAAAATGACAGTTTTTGAAACAAAACTCCAAAAATATGCATGCAAAATGTCTAATAATGCCTGAAGAAATGCATCTTTGAGAGTTTTCCTGAAAAAAAAAAAACATTTGGCAATATTTGCAAAAACAAAATATAATTTTTTACTCAATTTGACAGTAATGTACTTAGAATCCTGAGATAAAGCGAAAAAAACAATAAAAATGTATTCCAACATAATTCCTAATCCAAACGTGCAAAATGTCTAAAAAAGTCTCTGATATTGAATACATGTGAGTTTTACTAGATACAGTTGTTTTTCTATGGTTTGCAAATACAAAAATGAGGGTTTAGTCAATATGACTGTATACTGTAACACTCAATATAACAGTTATTTAAACATAAATCCCACACAACACATGAAAAATGGCTAATAATGCCTGAAATAATGCATATTTTGGAGTTTTACTGGAAGCATATGCTTTTTTAAATTTCGCAAATGCAAAAAGTAGTTTTTTACTCAATATGACTATAATATTCTTAGAATCCTGAGATAATGCGAAAAAAGCAATAAAAATGTATTCCAACATAACTCCTAATCCAAACGTGCAAAATGTCTAAAAATGCCTGTGATAAGGAATACATGTTAGTTTTACTAGATACAGTTGTTTTTCTATGGTTTGCAAATACAAAATGTAGGTTTTACTCAATATGACTGTATACTGTAACACTCAATATGACAGTTATTTAAACATAACTCCTACACCACACATGAAAAATGGCTAATAATGCCTGAAATAATGCATCTTTGGGAGTTTTACTCGAAACATATGCTTTTTTAAATCTTGCAAATGCAAAAAGTAGTTTTTATTCAATATTACTATAATAGTCTTAGAATCCTGAGATAATGCGAAAAAAGCAATAAAATGTATTCAAACATAACTTTTAAACAACACATGCCAAATGGCTGATAATGCCTAGGGATATGTATTTTTGTTAGTTGTACTAGAAAAATGATCTTTTGTAAGGTTTGCAAAGACACAAGTTAGTTTTTTTATTCCATATAACAGTGTAACTGTCATACTAAATATGAAAGGTTTATAATCATAACTCCAAAACCAAACTTGAAATTTGTCTAAAAAAGCCTGTAATATATAATTTACGTGAGTTTTACCAGAATCGGGTATTTTGGAAAGAATCACAAATACAAACATTGGGTTTTACTGGCCACATATTGGTCACACTCAAAATGACAGTTTTTGAAACAAAACTCCAAAAATATGCATGCAAAATGTCTAATAATGCCTGAAGAAATGCATCTTTGAGAGTTTTCCTGAAAAAAAACAAACATTTGGCAATATTTGCAAAAACAAAATATAATTTTTTACTCAATTTGACAGTAATGTACTTAGAATCCTGAGATAAAGCGAAAAAAACAATAAAAATGTATTCCAACATAATTCCTAATCCAAACGTGCAAAATGTCTAAAAAAAGTCTCTGATATTGAATACATGTGAGTTTTACTAGATACAGTTGTTTTTCTATGGTTTGCAAATACAAAAATGAGGGTTTAGTCAATATGACTGTATACTGTAACACTCAATATAACAGTTATTTAAACATAAATCCCACACAACACATGAAAAATGGCTAATAATGCCTGAAATAATGCATATTTTGGAGTTTTACTGGAAGCATATGCTTTTTTAAATTTTGCAAATGCAAAAAGTAGTTTTTTACTCAATATGACTATAATATTCTTAGAATCCTGAGATAATGCGAAAAAAGCAATAAAAATGTATTTCAACATAACTCCTAATCCAAACGTGCAAAATGTCTAAAAATGCCTGTGATATTGAATAATTGTTAGTTTAACTAAATACAGTTGTTTTTTAATGGTTTGCAAATACAAAATTTAGGTTTTACTCAATATGACTGTATACTGTAACACTCAATATGACAGTTATTTAAACATAAGTCCTACACCACACATGGAAAATAGCTAATAATGCCTGAAATAATGCATCTTTGGGGGTTTCACTCGAAGCATATGCTTTTTTAAATCTTGCAAATGCAAAAAGTAGTTTTTTTCTCAATATGACTATAATGTTCTTAGAATCCTGAGATAATGCGGAAAAAAGCAATAAAAATGTATTCCAACATAACTCCTAATCCAAACGTGCAAAAGGTCTAAAAATGCCTGTGATAAGGAATACATGTTAGTTTTACTAGATACAGTTGTTTTTCTATGGTTTGCAAATACAAAATGCAGGTTTTAATCAATATGACTGTATACTGTAACACTCAATATGACAGTTATTTAAACATAAGTCCTACACCACACATGGAAAATGGCTAATAATGCCTGAAATAATGCATCTTTGGGGGTTTCACTCGAAGCATATGCTTTTTTAAATCTTGCAAATGCAAAATGTAGTTTTTTTCTCAATATGACTATAATGTTCTTAGAATCCTGAGATAATGCGAAAAAAGCAATAAAAATGTATTCCAACATAACTCCTAATCCAAACGTGCAAAATGTCTAAAAATGCCTGTGATACGGAGTACATGTTAGTTTTACTAGATACAGTTGTTTTTCTATGGTTTGCAAATACAAAATGTAGGTTTTACTCAATATGACTGTATACTGTAACACTCAATATGACAGTTATTTAAACATAACTCCTACACCACACATGAAAAATGGCTAATAATGCCTGAAATAATGCATCTTTGGGAGTTTTACTCGAAACATATGCTTTTTTAAATCTTGCAAATGCAAAAAGTAGTTTTTATTCAATATGACTATAATAGTCTTAGAATCCTGAGATAATGCGAAAAAAGCAATAAAATGTATTCAAACATAACTTTTAAACAACACATGCAAAATGGCTAATAATGCCTAGAGATATGTATTTTTGTTAGTTGTACTAGAAAAATGATCTTTTGTAAGGTTTGCAAAGACACAAGTTAGTTTTTTTTATTCCATATAACAGTGTAACTGTCATACTAAATATGAAAGGTTTATAATCATAACTCCAAAACCAAACTTGAAATTTGTCTAAAAAAGCCTGTAATATATAATTTACGTGAGTTTTACCAGAATCGGGTATTTTGGAAAGAATCACAAATACAAACATTGGGTTTTACTGGCCTCATATTGGTCACACTCAAAATGACAGTTTTTGAAACAAAACTCCAAAAATATGCATGCAAAATGTCTAATAATGCCTGAAGAAATGCATCTTTGAGAGTTTTCCTGAAAAAAAAAAAACATTTGGCAATATTTGCAAAAACAAAATATAATTTTTTACTCAATTTGACAGTAATGTACTTAGAATCCTGAGATAAAGCGAAAAAAACAATAAAAATGTATTCCAACATAATTCCTAATCCAAACGTGCAAAATGTCTAAAAAAGTCTCTGATATTGAATACATGTGAGTTTTACTAGATACAGTTGTTTTTCTATGGTTTGCAAATACAAAAATGAGGGTTTAGTCAATATGACTGTATACTGTAACACTCAATATAACAGTTATTTAAACATAAATCCCACACAACACATGAAAAATGGCTAATAATGCCTGAAATAATGCATATTTTGGAGTTTTACTGGAAGCATATGCTTTTTTAAATTTCGCAAATGCAAAAAGTAGTTTTTTACTCAATATGACTATAATATTCTTAGAATCCTGAGATAATGCGAAAAAAGCAATAAAAATGTATTCCAACATAACTCCTAATCCAAACGTGCAAAATGTCTAAAAATGCCTGTGATATTGAATAAGTGTTAGTTTTACTAAATACAGTTGTTTTTTAATGGTTTGCAAATACAAAATTTAGGTTTTACTCAATATGACTGTATACTGTAACACTCAATATGACAGTTATTTAAACATAAGTCCTACACCACACATGGAAAATAGCTAATAATGCCTGAAATAATGCATCTTTGGGGGTTTCACTCGAAGCATATGCTTTTTTAAATCTTGCAAATGCAAAAAGTAGTTTTTTTCTCAATATGACTATAATGTTCTTAGAATCCGAGATAATGCGAAAAAAGCAATAAAAATGTATTCCAACATAACTCCTAATCCAAACGTGCAAAAGGTCTAAAAATGCCTGTGATAAGGAATACATGTTAGTTTTACTAGATACAGTTGTTTTTCTATGGTTTGCAAATACAAAATGTAGGTTTTAATCAATATGACTGTATACTGTAACACTCAATATGACAGTTATTTAAACATAAGTCCTACACCACACATGGAAAATGGCTAATAATGCCTGAAATAATGCATCTTTGGGGGTTTCACTCGAAGCATATGCTTTTTTAAATCTTGCAAATGCAAAAAGTAGTTTTTTTCTCAATATGACTATAATGTTCTTAGAATCCTGAGATAATGCGAAAAAAGCAATAAAAATGTATTCCAACATAACTCCTAATCCAAACGTGCACAATGTCTAAAAATGCCTGTGATAAGGAGTACATGTTAGTTTTACTAGATACAGTTGTTTTTCTATGGTTTGCAAATACAAAATGTAGGTTTTACTCAATATGACTGTATACTGTAACGCCCAAATGACAGTTATTTAAACATAACTCCTACACCACACATGAAAAATGGCTAATAATGCCTGAAATAATGCATCTTTGGGAGTTTTACTCGAAACATATGCTTTTTTAAATCTTGCAAATGCAAAAAGTAGTTTTTATTCAATATGACTATAATAGTCTTAGAATCCTGAGATAATGCGAAAAAAGCAATAAAATGTATTCAAACATAACTTTTAAACAACACATGCAAAATGGCTAATAATGCCTAGAGATATGTATTTTTGTTAGTTGTACTAGAAAAATGATCTTTTGTAAGGTTTGCAAAGACACAAGTAAGTTTTTTTATTCCATATTACAGTGTAACTGTCATACTAAATATGAAAGGTTTATAATCATAACTCCAAAACCAAACTTGAAATTTGTCTAAAAAAGCCTCTAATATATAATTTACGTGAGTTTTACCAGAATCGGGTATTTTGGAAAGAATCACAAATACAAACATTGGGTTTTACTGGCCTCATATTGGTCACACTCAAAATGACAGTTTTTGAAACAAAACTCCAAAAATATGCATGCAAAATGTCTAATAATGCCTGAAGAAATGCATCTTTGAGAGTTTTCCTGAAAAAAAACAAACATTTGGCAATATTTGCAAAAACAAAATATAATTTTTTACTCAATTTGACAGTAATGTACTTAGAATCCTGAGATAAAGCGAAAAAAACAATAAAAATGTATTCCAACATAATTCCTAATCCAAACGTGCAAAATGTCTAAAAAAGTCTCTGATATTGAATACATGTGAGTTTTACTAGATACAGTTGTTTTTCTATGGTTTGCAAATACAAAAATGAGGGTTTAGTCAATATGACTGTATACTGTAACACTCAATATAACAGTTATTTAAACATAAATCCCACACAACACATGAAAAATGGCTAATAATGCCTGAAATAATGCATATTTTGGAGTTTTACTGGAAGCATATGCTTTTTTAAATTTTGCAAATGCAAAAAGTAGTTTTTTACTCAATATGACTATAATATTCTTAGAATCCTGAGATAATGCGAAAAAAGCAATAAAAATGTATTCCAACATAACTCCTAATCCAAACGTGCAAAATGTCTAAAAATGCCTGTGGTATTGAATAATTGTTAGTTCTACTAAATACAGTTGTTTTTTAATGGTTTGCAAATACAAAATTTAGGTTTTACTCAATATGACTGTATACTGTAACACTCAATATGACAGTTATTTAAACATAAGTCTTACACCACACATGGAAAATAGCTAATAATGCCTGAAATAATGCATCTTGGGGGTTTCACTCGAAGCATATGCTTTTTTAAATCTTGCAAAAGCAAAAAGTAGTTTTTTTTCTAAATATGACTATAATGTTCTTAGAATCCTGAGATAATGCGAAAAAAGCAATAAAAATGTATTCCAACATAACTCCTAATCCAAACGTGCAAAATGTCTAAAAATGCCTGTGATAGGGAATACATGTTAGTTTTACTAGATACAGTTGTTTTTCTATGGTTTGCAAATACAAAATGTAGGTTTTAATCAATATGACTGTATACTGTAACACTCAATATAACAGTTATTTAAACATAAATCCCACACAACACATGAAAAATGGCTAATAATGCCTGAAATAATGCATATTTTGGAGTTTTACTGGAAGCATATGCTTTTTTAAATTTTGCAAATGCAAAAAGTAGTTTTTTACTCAATATGACTATAATATTCTTAGAATCCTGAGATAATGCGAAAAAAGCAATAAAAATGTATTCCAACATAACTCCTAATCCAAACGTGCAAAATGTCTAAAAATGCCTGTGATAAGGAATACATGTTAGTTTTACTAGATACAGTTGTTTTTCTATGGTTTGCAAATACAAAATGTAGGTTTTACTCAATATGACTGTATACTGTAACACTCAATATGACAGTTATTTAAACATAACTCCTACACCACACATGAAAAATGGCTAATAATGCCTGAAATAATGCATCTTTGGGAGTTTTACTCGAAACATATGCTTTTTTAAATCTTGCAAATGCAAAAAGTAGTTTTTATTCAATATTACTATAATAGTCTTAGAATCCTGAGATAATGCGAAAAAAGCAATAAAATGTATTCAAACATAACTTTTAAACAACACATGCCAAATGGCTGATAATGCCTAGGGATATGTATTTTTGTTAGTTGTACTAGAAAAATGATCTTTTGTAAGGTTTGCAAAGACACAAGTTAGTTTTTTTATTCCATATAACAGTGTAACTGTCATACTAAATATGAAAGGTTTATAATCATAACTCCAAAACCAAACTTGAAATTTGTCTAAAAAAGCCTGTAATATATAATTTACGTGAGTTTTACCAGAATCGGGTATTTTGGAAAGAATCACAAATACAAACATTGGGTTTTACTGGCCACATATTGGTCACACTCAAAATGACAGTTTTTGAAACAAAACTCCAAAAATATGCATGCAAAATGTCTAATAATGCCTGAAGAAATGCATCTTTGAGAGTTTTCCTGAAAAAAAACAAACATTTGGCAATATTTGCAAAAACAAAATATAATTTTTTACTCAATTTGACAGTAATGTACTTAGAATCCTGAGATAAAGCGAAAAAAAACAATAAAAATGTATTCCAACATAATTCCTAATCCAAACGTGCAAAATGTCTAAAAAAGTCTCTGATATTGAATACATGTGAGTTTTACTAGATACAGTTGTTTTTCTATGGTTTGCAAATACAAAAATGAGGGTTTAGTCAATATGACTGTATACTGTAACACTCAATATAACAGTTATTTAAACATAAATCCCACACAACACATGAAAAATGGCTAATAATGCCTGAAATAATGCATATTTTGGAGTTTTACTGGAAGCATATGCTTTTTTAAATTTTGCAAATGCAAAAAGTAGTTTTTTACTCAATATGACTATAATATTCTTAGAATCCTGAGATAATGCGAAAAAAGCAATAAAAATGTATTTCAACATAACTCCTAATCCAAACGTGCAAAATGTCTAAAAATGCCTGTGATATTGAATAATTGTTAGTTTAACTAAATACAGTTGTTTTTTAATGGTTTGCAAATACAAAATTTAGGTTTTACTCAATATGACTGTATACTGTAACACTCAATATGACAGTTATTTAAACATAAGTCCTACACCACACATGGAAAATAGCTAATAATGCCTGAAATAATGCATCTTTGGGGGTTTCACTCGAAGCATATGCTTTTTTAAATCTTGCAAATGCAAAATGTAGTTTTTTTCTCAATATGACTATAATGTTCTTAGAATCCTGAGATAATGCGAAAAAAGCAATAAAAATGTATTCCAACATAACTCCTAATCCAAACGTGCAAAATGTCTAAAAATGCCTGTGATACGGAGTACATGTTAGTTTTACTAGATACAGTTGTTTTTCTATGGTTTGCAAATACAAAATGTAGGTTTTACTCAATATGACTGTATACTGTAACACTCAATATGACAGTTATTTAAACATAACTCCTACACCACACATGAAAAATGGCTAATAATGCCTGAAATAATGCATCTTTGGGAGTTTTACTCGAAACATATGCTTTTTTAAATCTTGCAAATGCAAAAAGTAGTTTTTATTCAATATGACTATAATAGTCTTAGAATCCTGAGATAATGCGAAAAAAGCAATAAAATGTATTCAAACATAACTTTTAAACAACACATGCAAAATGGCTAATAATGCCTAGAGATATGTATTTTTGTTAGTTGTACTAGAAAAATGATCTTTTGTAAGGTTTGCAAAGACACAAGTTAGTTTTTTTTATTCCATATAACAGTGTAACTGTCATACTAAATATGAAAGGTTTATAATCATAACTCCAAAACCAAACTTGAAATTTGTCTAAAAAAGCCTGTAATATATAATTTACGTGAGTTTTACCAGAATCGGGTATTTTGGAAAGAATCACAAATACAAACATTGGGTTTTACTGGCCTCATATTGGTAACACTCAAAATGACAGTTTTTGAAACAAAACTCCAAAAATATGCATGCAAAATGTCTAATAATGCCTGAAGAAATGCATCTTTGAGAGTTTTCCTGAAAAAAAACAAACATTTGGCAATATTTGCAAAAACAAAATATAATTTTTTACTCAATTTGACAGTAATGTACTTAGAATCCTGAGATAAAGCGAAAAAAACAATAAAAATGTATTCCAACATAATTCCTAATCCAAACGTGCAAAATGTCTAAAAAAGTCTCTGATATTGAATACATGTGAGTTTTACTAGATACAGTTGTTTTTCTATGGTTTGCAAATACAAAAATGAGGGTTTAGTCAATATGACTGTATACTGTAACACTCAATATAACAGTTATTTAAACATAAATCCCACACAACACATGAAAAATGGCTAATAATGCCTGAAATAATGCATATTTTGGAGTTTTACTGGAAGCATATGCTTTTTTAAATTTCGCAAATGCAAAAAGTAGTTTTTTACTCAATATGACTATAATATTCTTAGAATCCTGAGATAATGCGAAAAAAGCAATAAAAATGTATTCCAACATAACTCCTAATCCAAACGTGCAAAATGTCTAAAAATGCCTGTGATATTGAATAAGTGTTAGTTTTACTAAATACAGTTGTTTTTTAATGGTTTGCAAATACAAAATTTAGGTTTTACTCAATATGACTGTATACTGTAACACTCAATATGACAGTTATTTAAACATAAGTCCTACACCACACATGGAAAATAGCTAAGAATGCCTGAAATAATGCATCTTTGGGGGTTTCACTCGAAGCATATGCTTTTTTAAATCTTGCAAATGCAAAAAGTAGTTTTTTTCTCAATATGACTATAATGTTCTTAGAATCCGAGATAATGCGAAAAAAGCAATAAAAATGTATTCCAACATAACTCCTAATCCAAACGTGCAAAAGGTCTAAAAATGCCTGTGATAAGGAATACATGTTAGTTTTACTAGATACAGTTGTTTTTCTATGGTTTGCAAATACAAAATGTAGGTTTTAATCAATATGACTGTATACTGTAACACTCAATATGACAGTTATTTAAACATAAGTCCTACACCACACATGGAAAATGGCTAATAATGCCTGAAATAATGCATCTTTGGGGGTTTCACTCGAAGCATATGCTTTTTTAAATCTTGCAAATGCAAAAAGTAGTTTTTTTCTCAATATGACTATAATGTTCTTAGAATCCTGAGATAATGCGAAAAAAGCAATAAAAATGTATTCCAACATAACTCCTAATCCAAACGTGCACAATGTCTAAAAATGCCTGTGATAAGGAGTACATGTTAGTTTTACTAGATACAGTTGTTTTTCTATGGTTTGCAAATACAAAATGTAGGTTTTACTCAATATGACTGTATACTGTAACGCCCAAATGACAGTTATTTAAACATAACTCCTACACCACACATGAAAAATGGCTAATAATGCCTGAAATAATGCATCTTTGGGAGTTTTACTCGAAACATATGCTTTTTTAAATCTTGCAAATGCAAAAAGTAGTTTTTATTCAATATGACTATAATAGTCTTAGAATCCTGAGATAATGCAAAAAAAGCAATAAAATGTATTCAAACATAACTTTTAAACAACACATGCAAAATGGCTAATAATGCCTAGAGATATGTATTTTTGTTAGTTGTACTAGAAAAATGATCTTTTGTAAGGTTTGCAAAGACACAAGTTAGTTTTTTTATTCCATATTACAGTGTAACTGTCATACTAAATATGAAAGGTTTATAATCATAACTCCAAAACCAAACTTGAAATTTGTCTAAAAAAGCCTCTAATATATAATTTACGTGAGTTTTACCAGAATCGGGTATTTTGGAAAGAATCACAAATACAAACATTGGGTTTTACTGGCCTCATATTGGTCACACTCAAAATGACAGTTTTTGAAACAAAACTCCAAAAATATGCATGCAAAATGTCTAATAATGCCTGAAGAAATGCATCTTTGAGAGTTTTCCTGAAAAAAAACAAACATTTGGCAATATTTGCAAAAACAAAATATAATTTTTTACTCAATTTGACAGTAATGTACTTAGAATCCTGAGATAAAGCGAAAAAAACAATAAAAATGTATTCCAACATAATTCCTAATCCAAACGTGCAAAATGTCTAAAAAAGTCTCTGATATTGAATACATGTGAGTTTTACTAGATACAGTTGTTTTTCTATGGTTTGCAAATACAAAAATGAGGGTTTAGTCAATATGACTGTATACTGTAACACTCAATATAACAGTTATTTAAACATAAATCCCACACAACACATGAAAAATGGCTAATAATGCCTGAAATAATGCATATTTTGGAGTTTTACTGGAAGCATATGCTTTTTTAAATTTCGCAAATGCAAAAAGTAGTTTTTTACTCAATATGACTATAATATTCTTAGAATCCTGAGATAATGCGAAAAAAGCAATAAAAATGTATTCCAACATAACTCCTAATCCAAACGTGCAAAATGTCTAAAAATGCCTGTGGTATTGAATAATTGTTAGTTTTACTAAATACAGTTGTTTTTTAATGGTTTGCAAATACAAAATTTAGGTTTTACTCAATATGACTGTATACTGTAACACTCAATATGACAGTTATTTAAACATAAGTCTTACACCACACATGGAAAATAGCTAATAATGCCTGAAATAATGCATCTTGGGGGTTTCACTCGAAGCATATGCTTTTTTAAATCTTGCAAATGCAAAAAGTAGTTTTTTTCTCAATATGACTATAATGTTCTTAGAATCCTGAGATAATGCGAAAAAAGCAATAAAAATGTATTCCAACATAACTCCTAATCCAAACGTGCAAAATGTCTAAAAATGCCTGTGATAGGGAATACATGTTAGTTTTACTAGATACAGTTGTTTTTCTATGGTTTGCAAATACAAAATGTAGGTTTTAATCAATATGACTGTATACTGTAACACTCAATATAACAGTTATTTAAACATAAATCCCACACAACACATGAAAAATGGCTAATAATGCCTGAAATAATGCATATTTTGGAGTTTTACTGGAAGCATATGCTTTTTTAAATTTTGCAAATGCAAAAAGTAGTTTTTTACTCAATATGACTATAATATTCTTAGAATCCTGAGATAATGCGAAAAAAGCAATAAAAATGTATTCCAACATAACTCCTAATCCAAACGTGCAAAATGTCTAAAAATGCCTGTGATAAGGAATACATGTTAGTTTTACTAGATACAGTTGTTTTTCTATGGTTTGCAAATACAAAATGTAGGTTTTACTCAATATGACTGTATACTGTAACACTCAATATGACAGTTATTTAAACATAACTCCTACACCACACATGAAAAATGGCTAATAATGCCTGAAATAATGCATCTTTGGGAGTTTTACTCGAAACATATGCTTTTTTAAATCTTGCAAATGCAAAAAGTAGTTTTTATTCAATATGACTATCATAGTCTTAGAATCCTGAGATAATGCGAAAAAATCAATAAAATGTATTCAAACATAACTTTTAAACAACACATGCAAAATGGCTAATAATGCCTAGAGATATGTATTTTTGTTAGTTGTACTAGAAAAATTATCTTTTGTAAGGTTTGCAAAGACACAAGTTAGTTTTTTTATTCAATATAACAGTGTAACTGTCATACTAAATATGAGAGGTTTATAATCATAACTCCAAAACTAAACGTGAAATTTGTCTAAAAAAGCCTGTAATATTGAATTTATGTGAGTTTTAACAGAATCGGGTATTTTGGAAAGAATCACAAATACAAGAAACTAGGTTTTACTCAATATGACTGTATAACATGTATTCAATATCACAGGCATTTTTAGACATTTTGCACGTTTGGATTAGGACTTTTGTTGGAATACATTTTTATTGCTTTTTTCGCTTTATCTCAGGATTCTAAGTACATTACTGTCAAATTGAGTAAAAAATTATATTTTGTTTTTGCAAACCTTGCCAAATGTTTTTTTTTTCAGGAAAACTCTCAAAGATGCCTTTTTTCAGGCATTATTAGACATTTTGCATGCATATTTTTGGATATTTGTTTCAAAAACTGTCATTTTGAGTGTGACCAATATGAGGCCAGTAAAACCCAATGTTTGTATTTGTGATTCTTTCCAAAATACCCGATTCTGGTAAAAATCACGTAAATTCAAAAATACAGGCTTTTTTAGACAAATTTCAAGTTTGGTTTTGGAGTTATGATTATAAACCTTTCATATTTAGTATGACAGTTACACTGTTATATGGAATAAAAAAAACTAACTTGTGTCTTTGCAAACCTTACAAAAGATCATTTTTTCTAGTACAACTAACAAAAATACATATCTCTAGGCATTATTAGCCTATTTGCATGTGTTGTTTAGAAGTTATGTGGGAATACATGTTTATTGCTTTTTTCGCATTATCTCAGGATTCTAAGACTATTATAGTCATATTGAATAAAAAAAACTACTTTTTGCATTTGCAAGATTTAAAAAAGCATATGCTTTGAGTAAAACTCCAAAAGATGCATTATTTCAGACATTATTAGCCATTTTTCATGTGTGGTGTAGAAGTTATATTTAAATAACTGTCATATTGGGTGTTACAGTATACAGTCATATTGAGTAAAACCTAAATGTTGTATTTGCAAACCATAGAAAAACCACTGTATCTAGTAAAACTAATATTCATTCAATATCACAGGCATTTTTAGACATTTTGCAGGTTTTGATTAGGAATTATGTTGGAATACATTGTTATTGCTTTTTTCGCATTATCTCAGGATTCTAAGGACATTATGGTCATATTGAGTAAAAAATTACTTTTTGCATTTGCAAGATTTTAAAAAGCATATGTTTCGAGTAAAACTCCAAAAGATGCATTATTTCAGGCTTTATTAGCTATTTTTCATGTTTGGTGTAGGAGTTATGTTTAAATAACTGTCATATTGGGTGTTACAGTATACAGTCATATTGAGTAAAACCTACATTTTGTATTTGCAAACAATAGAAAAACAACTGTACCTAGTAAAACTAACATGTATTCCTTATCACAGGCATTTTTAGACATTTTGCACGTTTGGAATAGGAGTTATGTTGGAATCTATTGTAATTACTTTTTTCTCATTATCTCAGGATTTTAAGAACATTATAGTCATATTGAGAAAAAAAACTACTTTTTGCATTTGCAAGATTTAAAAAAGCATATGCTTCCAGTGAAACCCCCATAGATGCATTATTTCAGGCATTATTAGCCATTTTCCATGTGTGGTGTAGTACTTATGTTTAAATAACTGTCATATTGAGTGTTACAGTATACAGTCATATTGAGGAAAACCTAAATTTTGTATTTGCAAACCATAGAAAAACAACTGTATCTAGTAAAACTAACAATTATTCAATATCACAGGCATTTTTAGAAATTTTGCACGTTTGGATTAGGAGTTATGTTGGAATACATTTTTATTGCTTTTTTCGCATTATCTCAGGATTCTAAGAACATTATAGTCATATTGAGTAAAAAACTACTTTTTGCATTTGCAAGATTTAAAAAAGCATATGCTTCTAGTGAAACCCCCAAAGATGCATTATTTCAGGCATTATTAGACATTTTGCATGTGTGGTTTAGGAGTTATGTTTAAATAACTGTTATATTGAGTGTTACAGTATACAGTCATATTGAGTAAAACCTAAATTTTGTACTTGCAAACCATAGAAAAACAACTGTATCTCGTAAAACTAACATTATTTCAATATCACAGGCATTTGTAGACATTTTGCACGTTTGGATTAGGAGTCCTATTGGAATACATTTTTATTGTTTTTTTCGCTTTATCTCAGGATTCTAAGTACATTACTGTCAAATTGAGTAAAAAATTATATTTTGTTTTTGCAAATATTGCCAAATGTTTGTTTTTTTTCAGGAAAACTCTCAAAGATGAATTTCTTCAGGCATTATTAGACATTTTGCATGCATATTTTTGGAGTTTTGTTTCAAAAACTGTCATTTTGAGTGTGACCAATATGAGGCCAGTAAAACCCAATGTTTGTATTTGTGATTCTTTCCAAAATACCCGATTCTGGTAAAACTCACGTAAATTATATATTACAGGCTTTTTTAGACAAATTTCAAGTTTGGTTTTGGAGTTATGATTATAAACCTTTCATATTTAGTATGACAGTTACACTGTAATATGGAATAAAAAAAACTAACTTGTGTCTTTGCAAACCTTACAAAAGATCATTTTTCTAGTACAACTAACAAAAATACATATCTCTAGGCATTATTAGCCATTTTGCATGTGTTGTTTAAAAGTTATATTTGAATACATTTTATTGCTTTTTTCGCATTATCTCAGGATTCTAAGACTATTATAGTCATATTGAATAAAAACTACTTTTTGCATTTGCAAGATTTAAAAAAGCATATGTTTCGAGTAAAACTCCCAAAGATGCATTATTTCAGGCATTATTAGCCATTTTTCATGTGTGGTGTAGGAGTTATGTTTAAATAACTGTCATATTGGGCGTTACAGTATACAGTCATATTGAGTAAAACCTACATTTTGTATTTGCAAACCATAGAAAAACAACTGTATCTAGTAAAACTCACATGTATTCAATATCAGAGACTTTTTTAGACATTTTGCACGTTTGGATTAGGAATTATGTTGGAATACATTTTTATTGTTTTTTTCGCTTTATCTCAGGATTCTAAGTACATTACTGTCAAATTGAGTAAAAAATTATATTTTGTTTTTGCAAATATTGCCAAATGTTTGTTTTTTTTCAGGAAAACTCTCAAAGATGCATTTCTTCAGGCATTATTAGACATTTTGCATGCATATTTTTGGAGTTTTGTTTCAAAAACTGTCATTTTGAGTGTGACCAATATGAGGCCAGTAAAACCCAATGTTTGTATTTGTGATTCTTTCCAAAATACCCGATTCTGGTAAAACTCACGTAAATTATATATTAGAGGCTTTTTTAGACAAATTTCAAGTTTGGTTTTGGAGTTATGATTATAAACCTTTCATATTTAGTATGACAGTTACACTGTAATATGGAATAAAAAAACTAACTTGTGTCTTTGCAAACCTTACAAAAGATCATTTTTCTAGTACAACTAACAAAAATACATATCTCTAGGCATTATTAGCCATTTTGCATGTGTTGTTTAAAAGTTATGTTTGAATACATTTTATTGCTTTTTTTGCATTATCTCAGGATTCTAAGACTATTATAGTCATATTGAATAAAAACTACTTTTTGCATTTGCAAGATTTAAAAAAGCATATGCTTCGAGTGAAACCCCCAAAGATGCATTATTTCAGACATTATTAGCTATTTTCCATGTGTGGTGTAAGACTTATGTTTAAATAACTGTCATATTGAGTGTTACAGTATACAGTCATATTGAGTGAAACCTAAATTTTGTATTTGCAAACCGTAAAAAAAAAACTGTATTTAGTAAAACTAACAATTATACAATATCACAGGCATTTTTAGACATTTTGCACGTTTGGATTAGGAGTTATGTTGGAATACATTTTTATTGCTTTTTTCGCATTATTTCAGGATTCTAAGAACATTATAGTAATATTGAGAAAAAAACTACTTTTTGCATTTGCAAGATTTAAAAAAGCATATGCTTCTAGTGAAACCCCCAAAGATGCATTATTTCAGGCATTATTAGCCATTTTCCATGTGTGATGTAGGACTTATGTTTAAATAACTGTCATATTGAGTGTTACAGTATACAGTCATATTGACTAAACCCTCATTTTTCTATTTGCAAACCATAGAAAAACAACTGTATCTAGTAAAACTCACATGTATTCAATATCAGAGACTTTTTTAGACATTTTGCACGTTTGGATTAGGAATGATGTTGGAATACATTTTTATTGTTTTTTTCGCTTTATTCAGGATTCTAAGTACATTACTGTCAAATTGAGTAAAAAATTATATTTTGTTTTTGCAAATATTGCCAAATGTTTGGTTTTTTTCAGGAAAACTCTCAAAGATCCATTTCTTCAGGCATTATTAGACATTTTGCATGCATATTTTTGGAGTTTTGTTTCAAAAACTGTCATTTTGAGTGTGACCAATATGAGGCCAGTAAAACCCAATGTTTGTATTTGTGATTCTTTCCAAAATACCCAATTCTGGTAAAACTCACGTAAATTATATATTACAGGCTTTTTTAGACAAATTTCAAGTTTGGTTTTGGAGTTATGATTATAAACCTTTGATATTTAGTATGACAGTTACACTGTAATATGGAATAAAAAAACTAACTTGTGTCTTTGCAAACCTTACAAAAGATAATTTTTCTAGTACAACTAACAAAAATACATATCTCTAGGCATTATTAGCCATTTTGCATGTGTTGTTTGAAAGTTATGTTTGAATACATTTTATTGCTTTTTTCGCATTATCTCAGGATTCTAAGACTATTATAGTCATATTGAATAAAAACTACTTTTTGCATTTGCAAGATTTAAAAAAGCATATGTTTCGAGTAAAACTCCCAAAGATGCATTATTTCAGGCATTATTAGCCATTTTTCATGTGTGGTGTAGGAGTTATGTTTAAATAACTGTCATATTGGGCGTTACAGTATACAGTCATATTGAGTAAAACCTGGTTTTTGTATTTGTGATTCTTTCCAAAATACCCGATTCTGGTAAAAGTCACATAAATTCAATATTACATGCTTTTTTAGACAAATTTCACGTTTATTTTGGAGTTATGATTATAAACCTTTCATATTTAATATGACAGTTACACTGTTATATTGAATAAAAAAACTAACTTGTGTCTTTGCAAACCTCACAAAAGATCATTTTTCTAGTACAACTAACAAAAATACATATCTCTAGGCATTATTAGCCATTTTGCATGTGTTGATTAAAAGTTATGTTTGAATACATTTTTATTGCTTTTTTCTCATTATCTCAGGATTCTAAGACTATTATAGAAATATTGAATAAAAAACTACTTTTTGCATTTGCAAGATTTAAAAAAGCATATGTTTCGAATAAAACTCCCAAAGATGCATTATTTCAGGCATTATTAGCCATTTTTCATGTGTGGTGTAGGAGTTATGTTTAAATAACTGTCATATTGAGTGTTACAGTATACAGTCATATTGAGTAAAACATACATTTTGTATTTGCAAACTATAGAAAAACAACTGTATCTAGTAAAACTAACATGTATTACTTATCACAGACATTTTTAGACATTTTGCACGTTTGGATTAGGAGTCATGTTGGAATACATTTTTATTGCTTTTTTCGCATTATCTCAGGATTTTAAGAATATTATAGTCATATTGCGAAAAAAACTACTTTTTGCATTACCAAGAATTAAAAAAGCATATGCTTCGAGTGAAACCCCCAAAGATGCATTATTTCAGGCATTATTAGCCATTTTTCATGTTTGGTGTAGGAGTTATGTTTAAATAACTGTCATATTGAGTGTTACAGTATACAGTCATATTGAGTAAAACCTAAATTTTGTATTTGCAAACCATAAAAAAACAACTGTATCTAGTAAAACTAACATGTATTCCTTATCACAGGCATTTTTAGACATTTTGCACGTTTGGATTAGGAGTTATGTTGGAATACATTTTTATTGCTTTTTTCGCATTATCTAAGGATTCTAAGAACATTATAGTCATATTGCGAAAAAAACTACTTTTTGCATTTGCAAGATTTAAAAAAGCATATGCTTCGAGTGAAACCCCCAAAGACGCATTATTTCAGGCATTATTAGCAATTTTTCATGTGTGGTGTAGGAGTTATGTTTAAATAACTGTCATATTGAGTGTTACAGTATACAGTCATATTGAGTAAAACCTAAATGTTGTATTTGCAAACCATAGAAAAACCACCGTATCTAGAAAAACTAACATTTACTCAATATCACAGGCATTTTTAGACATTTTGCAGGTTTGGATTAGGAGTAAGGTTGGAATACATTTTTATTGCTTTTTTCGCATTATCTCAGGATTCTAAGAACATTATAGTCATATTGAGTAAAAAACTACTTTTTGCATTTGCCAAATTTTAAAAAGCATATGTTTCGAGTAAAACTCCCAAAGATGCATTATTTCAGGCATTATTAGACATTTTACATGTGTGGTTTAGGAGTTATGTTTAAATAACTGTCATATTGAGTGTTACAGTATACAGTCATATTGAGTAAATCCTCAATTTTGTATTTGCAAACCATAGAAAAACAACTGCATCTAGTAAAACTAACATTTATTCAATATCGAAGGCATTTCTAGACATTTTAAACGTTTGAATTAGGTATTATGTTGGAATACATTTTTATTGCTTTTTTCGCATTATCTCAGGATTCTAAGAACATTATAGTCATATTGATTAAAAAACAACTTTTTGCATTTGCAAAATTTAAAAAAGCATATGCTTCCAGTAAAACTCCCAAAGATGCATTTTTTCAGGCATTATTAGCCATTATTTATGTTTTGTGTAGGATTTATGTTTAAATAACTGTTATATTGAGTGTTACAGTATACAGTCATAATGACTAAAACTTCATTTTTGTATTTGCAAACCATAGAAAAACAACTGTATCTAGTAAAACTCACATGTATTCAATATCACAGGCATTTTTAGACATTTTTCACGTTTGGATTAGGAATTATGTTGGAATACATTTTTATTGTTTTTTTCGCCTTATCTCAGGATTCTAAGTACATTACTGTCAAATTGAGTAAAAAAATATATTTTGTTTTTTGCAAACCTTGTCAAATGTTTTTTTTTTTTTCAGGAAAACTCTCAAAGATGCATTTTTTCAGGCATTATTAGACATTTTGCATGCATATTTTTGGATTTTTGTTTCAAAAACTGTCATTTTGAGTGTGACCAATATGAGGCCAGTAAAACCGAATGTTTGTATTTGTGATTCTTTCCAAAATACCCGATTCTGGTAAAACTCACGTAAATTCAATATTACAGGCTTTTTTAGACAAATTTCAAGTTTGGTTTTGGAGTTATGATTATAAACCTTTCATATTTAGTTTGACAGTTACACTGTTATATGGAATAAAAAAACTAACTTGTGTCTTTGCTAACCTTACAAAAGATCAATTTTCTAGTAGAACTAACAAAAATACACATCTCTAGGCATTATCAGCCATATTACATGCGTTGTTTGGAAGTTATGTTTGAATACATTTTTATTGCTTTTTTTTCGCCTTATCTCAGGATTCTAAGTACATTACTGTCAAATTGAGTAAAAAATTATATTTTGTTTTTGCAAACCTTGCCAAATGTTTTTTTCAGGAAAACTCTCAAAGATGCATTTCTTCAGGCAGTATTAGACATTTTGCATGTGTGTTTGTAGGAGTTATGTTTAAATAACTGTCATATTGAGTGTTACAGTATACAGTCACACTGAGCACAATCTAAATTGTGTATTTGCAAACCATAGAAAAACAACTGTATCTAGTAAAACTCACACGTATTCAATATCAAAGGCATTTTTAGACATTTTGCACGTTTGGATTAGGAGTTATGATTTTATTGCTTTTTTCGCATTATCTTAGGAATCTAAGAACTTTATAGTCATGTTGAGTAAAAAACTACTTTTTGCATTTGCAAAATTTAAAAAAGCTTATGCTTCGAGTAAAACTCCAAAAGATGCATTATTTCAGGCATTATTAGCCATTTTTAATGTGTGGTGTAGGAACTATGTTTAAAAAACTGTCATATTGAGTGTTACAGTATACAGTCATATTGACTAAAATCTCCTTTTTGTATTTGCAAACCATAGAAAAACAACTGCATCTAGTAAAACTCACGCGTATTCCATATCATAGGCATTTTTAGAAATTTTGCACGTTTGGATTAAGAATTATGTTTGAATACATTTTTATTGTTTTTTTGGCTTTATCTCCGGATTCTAAGTACATTACCGTCAAATTGAGTAAAATAAAATCATTTTGTTTTTGCAAACCTTGCCAAATGTTTTTTTTTTTTCAGGAAAACTCTCAAAGATGCATTTCTTCCGGCATTATTAGACATTTTGCATGTGTGGTGTAGGAGTTATGTTTAAATAACTGTCAAATTGAGTGTTACTTTATACAGTCATATTGTATAATGTAACTACTAGAAAAATACTTTTTGTTTTCGCCAACCTTACCAAATGTTTTTTTTTTCCAGAAAAACTCTCAAAGATACATTTCTTCAGGCATTTTTAGACATGTTGCATTTCTACTTTAGGAGTTATGTTTCAAAAACTGTCATTTTGAGTATGACCAATATGAGGCCAGGAAAACCTAATTTTTGTATTTGTGAACCTCTCCAAAATACCTGATTCTGTTAAAACTCACATAAATTCAATATTACAGGCTTTTTAAGACAAATTTCAAGTTTGGTTTTGGAGTTATGATTATAAAACTTTAATATTTAGTATGATAGTTACACTGTTATATTGAATAAAAAAACTAACTTGTGTCTTTGCTAACCTTAAAAAGACACATTTTCTAGTACAACTAACAAAAATACACATGTCTAGGCATTATCAGCCATTTTTCATGCGTTGTTTGGAAGTTATGTTTGAATACAATTTTATTGCTTTTTTCGCATTATCTCAGGATTCTAAGTACATTACTGTCAAATTGAGTAAAACATTATTTTTTGGTTTTTGCAAACCTTGCCAAATGTTTTTTTTTTTCAGGAAAACTCTCAAAGATGCATTTCTTCAGGCATTATTAGACATTTTGCATGTGTGGTGTAGGAGTTATGTTTAAATAACTGTCATATTGAGTGTTACAGTATACAGTCACATTGAGTAAAACCTAAATTTTGTATTTGCAAACCATAGAAAAACAACTGTATCTAGTAAAACTAACATTAATTCAATATCACAGGCATTTTAGGACATTTTGCACGTTTGGATTAGGAGTTTTGTTGAATACATTTTTATTGCTTTTTTTGCATTATCTCAGGATTCTAAGAACATTATAGTCATATTGAGAAAAAAACTACTTTTTGCATTTGCAAGATTTAAAAAAGCATATGCTTCGAGTGAAACCCTCAAAGATGCATTATTTCAGGCATTATTAGCCATTTTCCATGTGTGGTATAGGACTTATGTTTAAATAACTGTCATATTGAGTGTTACAGTATACAGTCATATTGAGTAAAACCTAAATTTTGTATTTGCAAACCATAAAAAAACAACTGTATTTAGTAAAACTAACAATTATTCAATATCACAGGCATTTTTAGACATTTTGCACGTTTGGATTAGG
This sequence comes from Nerophis ophidion, assembly GCF_033978795.1. Classification (NCBI taxonomy): domain Eukaryota; kingdom Metazoa; phylum Chordata; class Actinopteri; order Syngnathiformes; family Syngnathidae; genus Nerophis; species Nerophis ophidion. The sequence continues at coordinate 153,012 of NW_026907041.1, read as the reverse complement.
AGTTATGTTGGAATACATTTTTATTGCTTTTTTCGCATTATCTCAGGATTCTAAGACTATTATAGTCATATTGAATAAAAACTACTTTTTGCATTTGCAAGATTTAAAAAAGCATATGCTTCGAGTGAAACCCCCAAAGATGCATTATTTCAGGCATTATTAGCCATTTTCCATGTGTGGTATAGGACTTATGTTTAAATAACTGTCATATTGAGTGTTACAGTATACAGTCATATTGAATAAAACCTAAATTTTGTATTTGCAAACCATAAAAAAACAACTGTATTTAGTAAAACTAACAATTATTCAATATCACAGGCATTTTTAGACATTTTGCACGTTTGGATTAGGAGTTATGTTGGAATACATTTTTATTGCTTTTTTCGCATTATCTCAGGATTCCAAGTACACTACTGTCAAATTGAGTAAAAAATTATATTTTGTTTTTGCAAATATTGCCAAATGTTTGTTTTTTTTCAGGAAAACTCTCAAAGATGCATTTCTTCAGGCATTATTAGACATTTTGCATGCATATTTTTGGAGTTTTGTTTCAAAAACTGTCATTTTGAGTGTGACCAATATGAGGCCAGTAAAACCCAATGTTTGTATTTGTGATTCTTTCCAAAATACCCGATTCTGGTAAAACTCACGTAAATTATATATTACAGGCTTTTTTAGACAAATTTCAAGTTTGGTTTTGGAGTTATGATTATAAACCTTTCATATTTAGTATGACAGTTACACTGTTATATGGAATAAAAAAAACTAACTTGTGTGTTTGCAAAACTTACAAAAGATCATTTTTCTAGTACAACTAACAAAAATACATATCTCTAGGCATTATTAGCCATTTTGCATGTGTTGTTTTAAAAGTTATGTTTGAATACATTTTATTGCTTTTTTCGCATTATCTCAGGATTCTAAGACTTTTATAGTCATATTGAGTAAAAAACTACTTTTTGCATTTGCAAGATTTATAAAAGCATATGCTTCGAGTGAAACCCCCAAAGATGCATTAATTCAGGCATTATTAGCCATATTACATGCGTTGTTTGGAAGTTTTGTTTGAATACATTTTTATTGCTTTTTTTGCATTATCTCAGGATTCTAAGTACATTACTGTCAAATTGAGTAAAAAATTATATTTTGTTTTTGCAAACCTTGCCAAATGTTTTTTTTCAGGAAAACTCTCAATGATGCATTATTTCAGGCATTATTAGCCATTTTCCATGTGTGGTGTAGGACTTATGTTTAAATAACTGTCATATTGAGTGTTACAGTATACAGTCATATTGAGTAAAACCTAAATTTTGTATTTGCAAACCATAGAAAAACAACTGTATCTAGTAAAACTAACATGTATTCCCTATCACAGGCATTTTTAGACATTTTGCACGTTTGGATTAGGAATTATGTTGGAATACATTTTTATTGCTTTTTTCTCATTATCTCAGGATTCTAAGACTATTATAGTAATATTGAATAAAAAACTACTTTTTGCATTTGCAAGATTTAAAAAAGCATATGTTTCGAATAAAACTCCCAAAGATGCATTATTTCAGGCATTATTAGCCATTTTTCATGTGTGGTGTAGGAGTTATGTTTAAATAACTGTCATATTGAGTGTTAGAGTATACAGTCATATTGAGTAAAACCTACATTTTGTATTTGCAAACTATAGAAAAACAACTGTATCTAGTAAAACTAACATGTATTCCTTATCGCAGGCATTTTTAGACATTTTGCACGTTTGGATTAGGAGTTATGTTGGAATACATTTTTATTGATTTTTTCGCATTATCTCAGGATTCTAAGAACATTATAGTCATATTGCGAAAAAAACTACTTTTTGCATTTGCAAGATTTAAAAAAGCATATGCTTCGAGTGAAACCCCCAAAGATGCATTATTTCAGGCATTATTAGCCATTTTTCATGTGTGGTGTAGGAGTTATGTTTAAATAACTGTCATATTGAGTGTTACAGTATACAGTCATATTGACTAAAATCTCCTTTTTGTATTTGCAAACCATAGAAAAACAACTGCATCTAGTAAAACTCACACGTATTCCATATCATAGGCATTTTTAGACATTTTGCACGTTTGGATTAAGAATTATGTTTGAATACATTTTTATTGTTTTTTTGGCTTTATCTCCGGATTCTAAGTACATTACCGTCAAATTGAGAAAAAAAAAAAAATATTTTGTTTTTGCAAACCTTCCCAAATGTTTTTTTTTTTTTTCAGGAAAACTCTCAAAGATGCATTTCTTCCGGCATTATTAGACATTTTGCATGTGTGGTGTAGGAGTTATGTTTAAATAACTGTCAAATTGAGTGTTACATTATACAGTCATATTGTATAATGTAACTACTAGAAAAATACTTTTTGTTTTCGCCAACCTAACCAAATAGTTTTTTTTTCTAGAAAAACTCTCAAAGATACATTTCTTCAGGCATTTTTAGACATGTTGCATTTCTACTTTTGGAGTTATGTTTCAAAAACTGTCATTTTGAGTGTGACCAATATGAGGCCAGGAAAACATAATTGTTGTATTTGTGAACCTCTCCAAAATACCTGATTCTTTTAAAACTCACATAAATTCAATATTACAGGCTTTTTAAGACAAATTTCAAGTTTGGTTTTGGAGTTATGATTATAAAACTTTAATATTTAGTATGATAGTTACACTGTTATATTGAATAAAAGAACTAACTTGTGTCTTTGCTAACCTTAAAAAAGATACATTTTCTAGTACAACTAACAAAAATACACATGTCTAGGCATTATCAGCCATTTTTCATGCGTTGTTTGGAAGTTATGTTTGAATACAATTTTATTGCTTTTTTCGCATTATCTCAGGATTCTGAGTACATTACTGTCAAATTGAGTAAAACATTATTTTTTGGTTTTTTGCAAACCTTGCCAAATGTTTTTTTTTTCAGGAAAACTCTCAAAGATGCATTTCTTCAGGCATTATTAGACATTTTGCATGTGTGGTGTAGGAGTTATGTTTAAATAACTGTCATATTGAGTGTTACAGTATACAGTCACATTGAGTAAAACCTAAATTTTGTATTTGCAAACCATAGAAAAACAACTGTATCTAGTAAAACTAACATTAATTCAATATCACAGGCATTTTAGGACATTTTGCACGTTTGGATTAGGAGTTTTGTTGAATACATTTTAATTGCTTTTTTTGCATTATCTCAGGAATCTAAGAGCATTATAGTCATGTTGGGTAAAAAACTACTTTTTGCATTTGCAAAATTAAAAAAAGCTTATGCTTTGAGTAAAACTCCCAAAGATGCATTATTTCAGGCATTATTAGACATTTTTCATGTGTGGTGTAGGAGTTATGTTTAAATAACTGTCATATTGAGTATTACATTATACAGTCATATTGAGTAAAACCTCATTTTTGTATTTGCAAACCATAAAAAAAACCTATATCTAGTAAAACTCACATTTATTCAATATCACAGGCATTTTTAGACATTTTGAACGTTTGAATTAGGAATTATGTTGGAATACCTTTTAATTGCTTTTTTTGCATTATCTCAGGATTCTAAGTACATTACTGTCAAATTAGTAGAAAAATACTTTTTGTTTTCGCCAACCTTACCAAATGTTTTTTTTTCCAGAAAAACTCTCAAAGATACATTTCTTCAGACATTTTTAGACATGTTGCATTTCTACTTTTGGAGTTATGTTTCAAAAACGGTCATTTTGAGTGTGACCAATATGAGGCCAGGAAAACCTAATTTTTGTATTTGTGAACCTCTCCAAAATACCTGATTCTGTTAAAACTCACATAAATTCAATATTATAGCCTTTTTAGACAAATTTCAAGTTTGGTTTTGGGGTTATGATTATAAACCTTTCATATTTAGTATGACTGTTACACTGTTATATTGAATAAAAAAACTAACTTGTGTCTTTGCAAACCTTACAAAAAATCATTTTTCTAGTACAACTAACAAAAATAAATATCTCTAGGCATTATTAGCCATTTTGCATGTGTTTTTTAGAAGTTATGTTTGAATACATTTTTTTTCACTTTTTTTGCATTATGTCAGGATTGTAAGCCTTTGTAGTCATATTGAGTAAAAAACGACTTTTTGCATTTGCAATATTTAAAAAAGCATATGTTTCGAGTAAAACTCCCAAAGATGCATTATTTCAGGCATTATTAGCCGTTTTTCATGTGTGGTGTTGGAGTTATGTTTAAATAACTGTCATATTGAGTGTTACAGTATACAGTCATATTGAGTAAAACCTCATTTTTGTTTTTGCAAACTATAAAAAAAAACAACTGTGTCTAGTAAAACTCACATGTATTCAATATCACAGGTATTTTTAGACATTTTGAACGTTTGGATTAGGAGTTATGTTTTTATTGCTTTTTTCGCAGTATCTCAGGAATCTAAGAACATTATAGTCATGTTGAGTAAAAGACAACTTTTCGCATTTGCAAGATTTAAAAAAGCATATATTTCGAGTAAAAATCCAAAAGATGCATTATTTCAGGCATTATTAGCCATTTTTCATGTGTGGTGTAGGAGTTATGTTTAAATAACTGTCATATTGAGTGTTACAGTATACAGTTATATTGAGTAAAACCTCATTTTTGTATTTGCAAACAATAGAAAAACAACTGTATCTAGTAAAACTCATATGTATTTAATATCACAGGCATTTTTAGACATTTTGCACGTTTGGATTAGGAATTATGTTGGAATACATTTTTATTGCTTTTTTCGCATTATCTCAGGATTATAAGTACATTACTGTCAAATTTAGTAAAAAAATACTTTTTGTTTTCGCAAATCTTACCAAATGTTTTTTTTCCAGTAAAACTGTCTAAGATACATTTCTTCAAGCATTATTAGACATTTTGCATTTCTACTTTTTGAGTTATGTTTCAAAAACTGTCATTTTGCGTGTGACCAATATGAGGCCAGCAAAACCTAATTGTTGTATTTGTGAACATTTCCAAAATACCCGAGTCTGCTAAAACCCACATAAATTCAACATTACAGGCTTTTTTAGACAAATTTCAAGTTTGTTTTTGGAGTTATGATTATAAACCTTTCATATTTAATATGACAGTTACACTGTTATATTGAATAAAAAAACTAACTTGTGTCTTTGCAAACCCTACAAAAGATTATTTTTCTAGTACAACTAACAAAAATACACATCCCTAGGCATTATTAGCCATTTTTCATGTGTTGTTTTGAAGTTATGTTTGAATACATTTTTTTGCTTTTTTTGCATTATCTCAGGATTCTAAGACTATTATAGTCATATTGAATAAAAAACTACTTTTTGCATCTGCAAGATTTAAAAAAGCATATGTTTCGAGTAAAACTCCCAAAGATGCATTATTTCAGGCATTATTAGCCATTTTTCATGTGTGGTGTAGAGTTATGTTTAAATAACTGTCATATTGAGTGTTACAGTATACAGTCATATTGAGTAAAACCTCATTTTTGTATTTACAAACCATAGAAAAACACTGTATCTAGTAAAACTCACATGTATTCAATATCACAGGCATTTTTAGACATTTTGCACGTTTGGATTAGGAATTATGTTGGAATACATTTGTATTGCTTTTTTCGCAATACAAATGTCAAATTGAGTAAAAAATAAAATTTTGTTTTTGCAAACCTTACCAAATTATTTTTTTTCAGGAAAACTCTCAAGATGCATTTCTACAGTTATTATTAGACATTATACATGTGTATTTTTGGAGTTATGTTTTAAAACTGTAATTTTGAGTGTGACCAATATGAGGCCAGTAAAACCTAAGCTTTGTATTTGTGATCTTTCCAAAATACCTGATTCAGGTAAAACTCACATACATTCAACATTAAGGCTTTTTAAGACAAATTTCATGTTTGGTTTTGGAGTTATTATTATAAACCTTTCACATTTAGTATGACAATCCTCCGGAGGCAGCAGACAGGTACCGTCAGGCTAAACATATTTGAAGCCTGGTATATAAAGGTTTATGCTTTTACTAACAATTTAACATTTTTCTCTGTAATATGGCACACGCTGGTGAGTGCAAGACATACTTGATCAACAGCCAACAGCCACACAGGTCACACTGACGGTGGCCGTACAAACAAATTTCACGCCGTACAAACAAATTTCACACTGTTACAAATATGCGCCACACTGTGAACCCTCATCAAACAAGAATGACAAACACATTTCGGGAGAACATCTTCACCGTAACACAAAATAAACACAAAAGAACAAATACCCAAAATGCCATGCAGCGCTACTCTTCCGGGCTACACCCCCGCAAGCACCAAACCCCGCCCGCCTCAACTGACGCAAGGAGGGGGACCGTGATGTGGGGTGGTGGCAGGGGTGTAGCCCGGAAGAGTAGCGCTGCATGGAATTCTGGGTATTTGTTCTTTTGTGTTTATTTTGTGTTACGGTAAAGATGTTCTCCCGAAATGTGTTCGTCATTCTTGTTTGATGTGGTTTCACAATATTGGCGCATATTTGTAACAGTGTTAATTTTTTTTGTACAGCTCCCGTCAGTGTGATTTGTAATGCTGTTAATCAAGTACGTCTTGTAGTCAACATTGTACAACCAACAAATCCTCGCATAACATGCGTGCGGCCCCCTCGGCATGCTGTTGGTTTGCTGAATGAGCGAACACGACAAAAGGTTGTCAAGGAAGTTGAAGGCAGTGCTGTCACAGAACCACATTAAAATGTTTGTCCGGTCGATATAGGGACAATCCATTGCGAGGGTCACAGGAAGCCTCTCGTTAAAATTGGGAGGATTCGCAAGTATGTTGCTAGGTCTGGATGGTCATTCAAAGAAGCTGAATCCACTTTTCATGTAGTTTCAGCATCCAGTGGCCCCCTATTTTAACAATTCAGAAAGAGTGTAAAATAATGGTATTTTTCTGTGGAAATACCAGCATTGTCACTTTATTAAAGTTGGTTGATCATATTAATTTGGAAAAACTCTGTAGAATAAAAGTATTTTTCTGCAAAACTGTTTGCATCAATACTTTATTAAAGGTTGTTGACCTTAATAATATTGTAAAAATCTGTAAAATTACGATATTTTTCCGCAAAACGTTTCATGAAAATTTCTGTAAATATAATGTTTTTGATTATTATTTGGTTTGCAATGTTTTACTTAAATGTTATAGTTTTCGTTTGGCAGCCGTATCTGCCAGTAGATGACAGTTTGTTTCAAAGAATTTTTTTTTTTGTGTGTATAGACATTTATCTTTGTCAGTTTTACTAGAAAAAATATATTTTTTAAGGTTCTCAAACACACAAGGTACACTGTAAAAAAAAAAATCTGTAAAAAAACTAATCTACTGGTAGCTACGGCTGCCAAATGAAAACCATAAAATTAAAGTAAAACACTGTAGACCAAATAATGATCTAAAACATTATATTTACAGAAATTTTCATTAAACGTTTTGTGGAAAAATATCAACATTTTTCAGATTTTTACTAAATTGTTAAGATCAACCACCTTTAATAAAGTGACAATGCAAACAGTTCTGCAGAAAAATACCTTTTTTCTACAGAGTTTTTCCAATTAATTACGATCAACCAACTTTAATGGAGTGACAATGCTGGCGGTTCCACAGAAAAACATGATTATTTTACAGATTTTTTCTGAATTATTAAGATCAAGAGTCTCAAACTCAGTTTACCGGGGGGCTGTAGTGTGTAGAAACTACGTGAAATGTGAATTCACCTTCCTTTAATGGCAATACTGACATGGCAACATACTTGCCAATCTTTACTGGAGACTCCCTGTGACCGTAGTGAAGGGCTATCCGATATCGACTGGACAAGCATCTTTAAGGCCCGCTGTGACAGTACTGCAAGTGGTGTTTTGTTATTAGACTTTTGTGCTCGTCATAGGTTGTCCATAACATACTTGATCAACAGCTATATAGCTCACACTGACGGTGGCTGTCCAAAAAATGTTAACATTGTTACAAATATGCACCACATATTGTGAACCCACATCAAACAAGAATGACAAACACATTTTGGGAGAACATCTTCACCGTAACACAAAATAAACACAAAAGAACAAATACCCAGAATTCCATGCAGTGCTACTCTTCCGGGCTACACCCCCGCCACCACCCCACATCACCTTCCCCCTCCATGTGTTGGTTGAGGTGGGCGGGGCTTGGTGGTTGCGGGGGTGTAGCCCGGGCGAGTAGCGCTGCATGGCATTCTGGGTATTTGTTATTTTGTGTTTATTTTGTGTTACGGTGAAGATGTTCTCGCGAAATGTGTTTGTCATTCTTGTTTGATGTGGGTTCACAGTGTGGCGCATATTTGTAACAGTGTAAAATTTGTTTGTATGGCCACCGTCAGTGTGACTTGTATGGCTGTTGGAGCCAGATGAGGTGGTTCGGGCATCTGGTCAGGATGCCACCCACACCCCTCCCTAGGGAGGCGATTAGGGCATGTCCAACCGGTAGGAGGCCACGGGGAAGATCCAGGACACGCTGGGAAGACTTTGTCTCCCGGCTGGCCTGGCAACGCTTCGGGATTCCCTGGGTAGGAGCTAGACGAAGTGGCTTGGGAGTGGGAAGGCTGGGCTTTCCTGCTTAGGTTGCTGCCCCCGCGACCCGACTTCTGATAAGCGGAAGAAGATGGAGGCAATTTTGATCTTCTGGCTCTTAGATCCCAAACGCTTAAAGTCCCTGTGACACTTTTTAGTCTTTGTTACAATCAGCCGCTCTCTTTCTTCTTTCTAATGCATCAAAAAATGTGTACTCATACCCGGAAGTAGCTTCCTTATATCCGTCCACAGACCAAACGAGACACTTCAAAATAAAAGTATGCCCACATACTGTTTAAAAGGGTGCTGCTCGTTTTTCGTATGTGGGTAACAACATTGAACTATCTATAAATGGTTGATTTTTAGAGGCTAGTAAGATAAAGTGTTGTACCTGACAAGTTTGGGCTACCTTGCTTCTGCAGCCTTCATAGGAAGTGTCACATGATGTTAGCGTGACGTTGTCTGTGACGTGTTGTATGGATTGTTTTGATTGATACTTTTATTAATAGATTGCCAAGTACAGTACATATTCCGTACAATTGACCACTAAATGGTAACACCCCAATAAGTTTTTCAACTTGTTTAAGTCGGGGTCCACGCTAATCAATTCATGGTAAAAAAAAGTGATTCCCTTGACCGAGCATCAAACCCGGATCGCGACGGTGAGCGCATTGAATCCTAACCACTAGACTGTACCATCAAGTACAGCCAGGAACAACACTTTACGTTACTAACCAATATAAATAAACCATTTATATATACACGTCAGTAGGCTAAATGAACCTCTTCAACATAACATTTAACTATGTATATATATTTCCCAATGGTTCAACCGCCACCTGCCCGAATCTATTTAAAATATATTTTTTCGTCAAGTCACCCGCCCAACCTGCTGTTTATCCGCGGACTCCACGGTTGTGACCGTAAACCGCGCATCTCTACTAGATACAGTTGTTTTTTTATTGTTTGCAAATACAAAAATTTGGTTTTACTCAATATGACTGTATACAATATGACAGTTATTTTTACATAACTCCTACACCACACATGAAAAATGGCTAATAATGCCTGAAAAAATGCGCCTTTGGGAGTTTTACTCGAAACATATGCTTTTTTAAATCTTGCAAATGCAAAAAGTAGTTTTTTACTCAATATGACAATAATGTTCTTAGAATCTTTAGATAATGTGACAAAAGCAATAAAAATGTTTTCAAACATCCCTTCTAAACAACAAATGCAAAATGACTAATAATGCCTGGAGATATGTATCTTTGTTAGCGGTACTAGAAAAATTACATTTTGTAAAAAGTATGTTTTTACTCAATTTGACAAGAATGTACATACAATTCTGAGATATTGTAAAAAAAAAAAGCAATACAAATGTATTCCATCATAATTCCTAATCCAAACGTGCAAAATGTCTAAAAATGTCTGTGATATTGAATCCATTTGAGTTTTACTAGACACAGTTGTTTTTTTATGGTTCGCAAATACAAACATTTGGTTTTACTCAATACACGGGCAAAATGTCTAATAATGCCTGAAGAAATGTATCATTTTGAGTTTTACTGGAAAAAAAACATATGGTAAGGTTTGAAAAAACAAAAAGTAATTTTTTACCCAATTTCACAATAATGTACTGAGAATCCTGAGCTAATGCAAAAAAGCAATGAAATGTCCTCCAACATAATTCCTAATCCAAACGTGCAAAATGTCTAAAAATGCCTGCGATATTGAATCCATGTGAGTTTTACTAGATGCAGTTGTTTTTTTATGGTTTGCAAATACAAAAATTTGGTTTTACTCAATATGACTGTATACTGTAACACTCAATATGACAGTTATTTAAACATAATTCCTACACCACACATGAACAATGGCTAATAATGCCTGAAGGAATGCGTCTTTGGGAGTTTTGCTGGAAACATATGCTTTTGTAAATCTTGCAAATGCAAAAATTAGTTTTTTACTCAATATGACAATCATTTTTTTAGAATCCTGAGATAATGCTAAAAAAGCAATACAAATAAATTCAAACATAACTTCTAAACAACACATGCAAAATGGCTAATAATGCCTACACTGTAAAAAAAAATTCATATTTTTATGGTTAATTTACTTTAAATTTCTACTGTATTTTTTTTAAAATAGGTTATAAAACAGAAGAATTGAAAACATTATCTGTAAATAAACAAATTGTCTGTTATTTTAAGTAATATGCCAGTATTGACAAACTATGTATATTACTATTTTTTATTACAGAAAAATACCAAATCAATAATACATATCATTTTCTGGTTTGGTAAGGTTGGCGAAAACAAAAAGTATTTTTCTACTAATTTGACAGTAATGTACTTAGAATCCTGAGATAATGCAAAAAAAGCAATTTAAAGGTATTCCAACATAATTCCTAATTCAAACGTTCAAAATGTCTAAAAATGCCTGTGATGTTGAATAAATGTGAGTTTTACTAGATATAGTTTTTTTTATGGTTCGCAAATACAAAATTTAGCATAATTTGTTTTAAATTTTGCAAATGCAAAAAGTTGTTTTTTACTCAACATGACTATAATGCTCTTAGATTCCTGAGATAATGCAAAAAAAGCAATAAAAATGTATTCAACAAAACTCCTAATCCAAACGTGCAAAATGTCCTAAAATGCCTGTGATATTGAATTAATGTTAGTTTTACTAGATACAGTTGTTTTTCTATGGTTTGCAAATACAAAATTTAGGTTTTACTCAATGTGACTGTTTACTGTAACACTCAATATGACAGTTATTTAAACATAACTCCTACACCACACATGCAAAATGTCTAATAATGCCCGAAGAAATGCATCTTTGAGAGTTTTCCTGAAAAAAAAAAACATTTGGCAAGGTTTGCAAAAACCAAAAAATAATGTTTTACTCAATTTGACAGTAATGTACTTAGAATCCTGAGATAATGCGAAAAAAGCAATAAAATTGTATTCAAACATAACTTCCAAACAACGCATGAAAAATGGCTGATAATGCCTAGACATGTGTATTTTTGTTAGTTGTACTAGAAAATGTATCTTTTTAAGGTTAGCAAAGACACAAGTTAGTTTTTTTATTCAATATAACAGTGTAACTATCATACTAAATATTAAAGTTTTATAATCATAACTCCAAAACCAAACTTGAAATTTGTCTTAAAAAGCCTGTAATATTGAATTTATGTGAGTTTTAACAGAATCAGGTATTTTGGAGAGGTTCACAAATACAAAAATTAGGTTTTCCTGGCCTCATATTGGTCACACTCAAAATGACAGTTTTTGAAACATAACTCCTAAAGTAGAAATGCAACATGTCTAAAAATGCCTGAAGAAATGTATCTTTGAGAGTTTTTCTGGAAAAAAAAAAAACATTTGGTAAGGTTGGCGAAAAAAAAAGTATTTTTCTAGTAGTTACATTATACAATATGACTGTATAATGTAACACTCAATTTGACAGTTATTTAAACATAACTCCTACACCACACATGCAAAATGTCTAATAAAGCCGGAAGAAATGCATCTTTGAGAGTTTTCCTGAAAAAAAAAAAACATTTGGCAAGGTTTGCAAAAACAAAATAATTTTTTTTTACTCAATTTGACGGTAATGTACTTAGAATCCGGAGATAAAGCCAAAAAAACAATAAAAATGTATTCAAACATAATTCTTAATCCAAACGTGCAAAATTTCTAAAAATGCCTATGATATGGAATACGCGTGAGTTTTACTAGATGCAGTTATTTTTCTATGATTTGCAAATACAAAAAGGAGATTTTAGTCAATATGACTGTATACTGTAACACTCAATATGACAGTTTTTTAAACATAGTTCCTACACCACACATTAAAAATGGCTAATAATGCCTGAAATAATGCATCTTTTGGAGTTTTACTCGAAGCATAAGCTTTTTTAAATTTTGCAAATGCAAAAAGTTGTTTTTTACTCAACATGACTATAAAGTTCTTAGATTCCTAAGATAATGCGAAAAAAGCAATAAAATCATAACTCCTAATCCAAACGTGCAATATGTCTAAAAATGCCTTTGATATTGAATACGTGTGAGTTTTACTAGATACAGTTGTTTTTCTATGGTTTGCAAATACACAATTTAGATTGTACTCAATGTGACTGTATACTGTAACACTCAATATGACAGTTATTTAAACATAACTCCTACAAACACACATGCAAAATGTCTAATACTGCCTGAAGAAATGCATCTTTGAGAGTTTTCCTGAAAAAAACATTTGGCAAGGTTTACAAAAACAAAATATAATTTTTTACTCAATTTGACAGTAATGTACTTAGAATCCTGAGATAATGCAAAAAAAAGCAATAAAAATGTATTCAAACATAACTTCCAAACAACGCATGTAATATGGCTGATAATGCCTAGAGATGTGTATTTTTGTTAGTTCTACTAGAAAATTGATCTTTTGTAAGGTTAGCAAAGACACAAGTTTGTTTTTTTATTCCATATAACAGTGTAACTGTCAAACTAAATATGAAAGGTTTATAATCATAACTCCAAAACCAAACTTGAAATGTGTCTAAAAAAGCCTGTAATATTGAATTTACGTGAGTTTTACCAGAATCGGGTATTTTGGAAAGAATCACAAATACAAACATTCGGTTTTACTGGCCTCATATTGGTCACACTCAAAATGACAGTTTTTGAAACAAAATCCAAAAATATGCATGCAAAATGTCTAATAATGCCTGAAAAAAGGCATCTTTGAGAGTTTTCCTGAAAAAAAAAAACATTTGACAAGGTTTGCAAAAACAAAATATATATTTTTTACTCAATTTGACAGTAATGTACTTAGAATTCTGAGATAAGGCGAAAAAAACAATAAAACTGTATTCCAACATAATTCCTAATCCAAACGTGAAAAATGTCTAAAAATGCCTGTGATATTGAATACATGTGAGTTTTACTAGATACAGTTGTTTTTCTATGGTTTGCAAATACAAAAATGAAGTTTTAGTCATTATGACTGTATACTGTAACACTCAATATAACAGTTATTTAAACATAAATCCTACACAAAACATAAATAATGGCTAATAATGCCTGAAAAAATGCATCTTTGGGAGTTTTACTGGAAGCATATGCTTTTTTAAATTTTGCAAATGCAAAAAGTAGTTTTTTTCTCAATATGACTATAATGTTCTTAGAATCCTGAGATAATGCGAAAAAAGCAATAAAAATGTATTCCAACATAATACCTAATTCAAACGTGCAAAATGTCTAGAAATGCCTGTGATATTGAATAAATGTTAGTTTTACTAGATGCAGTAGTTTTTCTATGGTTTGCAAATACAAAATTGAGGATTTACTCAATATGACTGTATACTGTAACACTCAATATGACAGTTATTTAAACATAACTCCTAAACCACACATATAAAATGTCTAATAATGCCTGAAATAATGCATCTTTGGGAGTTTTACTCGAAACATATGCTTTTTAAAATTTGGCAAATGCAAAAAGTAGTTTTTTACTCAATATGACTATAATGTTCTTAGAATCCTGAGATAATGCGAAAAAAGCAATAAAATGTATTCCAACATAACTCCTAATCCAAACGTGCAAAATGTCTAACAATGTCTGTGATAAGCAATACATGTTAGTTTTACTAGATACAGTTGTTTTACTATAGTTTGCAAATACAAAATGTATGTTTTACTCAATATGACTGTATACTGTAACACTCAATATGACAGTTATTTAAACATAACTCCTACACCACACATGAAAAATGGCTAATAATGCCTGAAATAATGCATCTTTGGGAGTTTTATTCGAAACATATGCTTTTTTAAATCTTGCAAATGCAAAAAGTAGTTTTTTATTCAATATTACTATAATAGTCTTAGAATCCTGAGATAATGAGAAAAAATGCAATAAAAATGTATTCCAACATAACTTTTAAACAACACATGCAAAATGGCTAATAATGCCTAGAGATATGTATTTTTGTTAGTTGTACTAGAAAAATGATCTTTTGTGAGGTTTGCAAAGACACAAGTTAGTTTTTTTATTCAATATAACAGTGTAACTGTCATATTAAATATGAAAGGTTTATAATCATAACTCCAAAACTAAACGTGAAATTTGTCTAAAAAAGCATGTAATATTGAATTTATGTGACTTTTACCAGAATCGGGTATTTTGGAAAGAATCACAAATACAAAAACCAGGTTTTACTCAATATGACTGTATACTGTAACGCCCAATATGACAGCTATTTAAACATAACTCCTACACCACACATGAAAAATGGCTAATAATGCCTGAAATAATGCATCTTTGGGAGTTTTACTCGAAACATATGCTTTTTTAAATCTTGCAAATGCAAAAAGTACTTTTTTATCCAATATTACTATAATAGTCTTAGAATCCTGAGATAATGAGAAAAAAGCAATAAAAATGTATTCAAACATAACTTTTAAACAACACATGCAAAATGGCTAATAATACCTAGAGATATGTATTTTTGTTAGTTGTACTAGAAAAATGATCTTTTGTAAGGTTTGCAAAGACACAAGTTAGTTTTTTTATTCAATATAACAGTGTAACTGTCATACTAAATATAAATAAATAATAAATGGGCTGTACTTGTATAGCGCTTTTCTACCTTCAAGGTACTCAAAGCGCTTTGACACTACTTCCACATTTACCCATTCACACACATATTCACACACTGATGGAGGGAGCTGCCATGTAAGGCGCCAACCAGCACCCATCAGGAGCAAGGGTGAAGTGTCTTGCTCAGGACACAACGGACGTGACGAGGTTGGTACTAGGTGGGAATTGAACCAGGAACGCTTGTGTTGCGCACGGCCACTCTCCCCACTGCGCCACGCCGTCCCTAATATGAAAGGTTTATAATCATAACTCCAAAACCAAACTTGAAATTTGTCTAAAAAAGCCTGTAGTATATAATATACGTGAGTTTTACCAGAATCGGGTATTTTGGAAAGAATCACAAATACAAACATTGGGGTTTACTGGCCTCATATTGGTCACACTCAAAATGACAGTTTTTGAAACAAAACTCCAAAAATATGCATGCAAAATGTCTAATAATGCCTGAAGAAATGCATCTTTGAGAGTTTTCCTGAAAAAAAAACAAATATTTGGCAATATTTGCAAAAACAAAATATGATTTTTTACTCAATTTGACAGTAATGTACTTAGAATCCTGAGATAAAGCGAAAAAAAACAATAAAAATTTATTCCAACATAATTCCTAATCCAAACGTGCAAAATGTCTAAAAAAGTCTCTGATATTGAATACATGTGAGTTTTACTAGATACAGTTGTTTTTCTATGGTTTGCAAATAGAAAAATTAGGGTTTAGTCAATATGACTGTATACGTTAACACTCAATATAACAGTTATTTAAACATAAATCCCACACAACACATGAAAAATGGCTATTAATGCCTGAAATAATGCATATTTTGGAGTTTTACTGGAAGCATATGCTTTTTTAAATTTTGCAAATGCAAAAAGTAGTTTTTTACTCAATATGACTATAATATTCTTTGAATCCTGAGATAATGCGAAAAAAGCAATAAAAATGTATTCCAACATAACTCCTAATCCAAACGTGCAAAATGTCTAAAAATGCCTGTGATATTGAATAATTGTTAGTTTTACTAAATACAGTTGTTTTTTTATGGTTTGCAAATACAAAATTTAGGTTTTACTCAATATGACTGTATACTGTAACACTCAATATGACAGTTATTTAAACATAAGTCCTACACCACACATGGAAAATGGCTAATAATGCCTGAAATAATGCATCTTTGGGGGTTTCACTCGAAGCATATGCTTTTTTAAATCTTGCAAATGCAAAAAGTAGTTTTTATTCAATATGACTATAATAGTCTTAGAATCCTGAGATAATGCGAAAAAAGCAATAAAATGTATTCAAACCTAACTTTCAAACAACACATGCAAAATGGCTAATAATGCCTAGAGATATGTATTTTTGTTAGTTGTACTAGAAAAATTATCTTTTGTAAGGTTTGCAAAGACACAAGTTAGTTTTTTTATTCCATATAACAGTGTAACTGTCATACTAAATATGAAAGGTTTATAATCATAACTCCAAAACCAAACTTGAAATTTGTCTAAAAAAGCCTGTAATATATAATTTACGTGAGTTTTACCAGAATCGGGTATTTTGGAAAGAATCACAAATACAAACATTGGGTTTTACTGGCCTCATATTGGTCACACTCAAAATGACAGTTTTTGAAACAAAACTCCAAAAATATGCATGCAAAATGTCTAATAATGCCTGAAGAAATGCATCTTTGAGAGTTTTCCTGAAAAAAAAAAAACATTTGGCAATATTTGCAAAAACAAAATATAATTTTTTACTCAATTTGACAGTAATGTACTTAGAATCCTGAGATAATGCGAAAAAAACAATAAAAATGTATTCCAACATAATTCCTAATCCAAACGTGCAAAATGTCTAAAAAAGTCTCTGATATTGAATAATTGTTAGTTTTACTAAATACAGTTGTTTTTTTATGGTTTGCAAATACAAAATTTAGGTTTTACTCAATATGACTGTATACTGTAACACTCAATATGACAGTTATTTAAACATAAGTCCTACAGCACACATGGAAAATGGCTAATAATGCCTGAAATAATGCATCTTTGGGGGTTTCACTCGAAGCATATGCTTTTTTAAATCTTGCAAATGCAAAAAGTAGTTTTTTTCTCAATATGACTATAATGTTCTTAGAATCCTGAGATAATGCGAAAAAAGCAATAAAAATGTATTCCAACATAACTCCTAATCCAAACGTGCAAAATGTCTAAAAATGCCTGTGATAAGGAATACATGTTAGTTTTACTAGATACAGTTGTTTTTCTATGGTTTGCAAATACAAATGTAGGTTTTACTCAATATGACTGTATACGGTAACACTCAATATGACAGTTATTTAAACATAACTCCTACACCACACATGCAAAATGGCTAATAATGCCTGAAATAATGCATCTTGGGAGTTTTACTCGAAACATATGGTTTTTTAATCTTGCAAATGCAAAAAGTAGTTTTTATTCAATATGACTATAATAGTCTTAGAATCCTGAGATAATGCGAAAAAAGCAATAAAATGTATTCAAACATAACTTTTAAACAACACATGCAAAATGGCTAATAATGCCTAGAGATATGTATTTTTTGTTAGTTGTACTAGAAACATGATCTTTTGTAAGGTTTGCAAAGACACAAGTTAGTTTTTTTATTCAATATAACAGTTCAACTGTCATACTAAATATGAGAGGTTTATAATCATAACTCCAAAACTAAACGTGAAATTTGTCTAAAAAAGCCTGTAATATTGAATTTATGTGAGTTTTACCAGAATCGGGTATTTTGGAAAGAATCACAAATACAAACATTGGGTTTTACTGGCCTCATATTGGTCACACTCAAATGACAGTTTTTGAAACAAAACTCCAAAAATATGCATGCAAAATGTCTAATAATGCCTGAAGAAATGCATCTTTGAGAGTTTTCCTGAAAAAAAAAAAAACATTTGGCAATATTTGCAAAAACAAAATATAATTTTTTACTCAATTTGACAGTAATGTACTTAGAATCCTGAGATAAAGCGAAAAAAACAATAAAAATGTATTCCAACATAATTCCTAATCCAAACGTGCAAAATGTCTAAAAAAGTCTCTGATATTGAATACATGTGAGTTTTACTAGATACAGTTGTTTTTCTATGGTTTGCAAATAGAAAAATGAGGGTTTAGTCAATATTTCTCAATGTTTGTATTTGTGATTCTTTCCAAAATACCCGATTCTGGTAAAACTCACGTAAATTATATATTACAGGCTTTTTTAGACAAATTTCAAGTTTGGTTTCGGAGTTATGATTATAAACCTTTCATATTTAGTATGACAGTTACACTGTTTTATGGAATAAAAAAACTAACTTGTGTCTTTGCAAACCTTACAAGAGATAATTTTTCTAGTACAACTAACAAAAATACATATCTCTAGGCATTAGCCATTTTGCATGTGTTGTTTAAAAGTTATGTTTGAATACATTTTATTGCTTTTTTCGCATTATCTCAGGATTCTAAGACTATTATAGTCATATTGAATAAAAACTACTTTTTGCATTTGCAAGATTTAAAAAAGCATATGTTTCGAGTAAAACTCCCAAAGATGCATTATTTCAGGCATTATTAGCCATTTTTCATGTGTGGTGTAGGAGTTATGTTTAAATAACTATCATATTGAGTGTTACAGTATACAGTCATATTGAGTAAAACCTACATTTTGTATTTGCATACCATAGAAAAACAACTGTATCTAGTAAAACTAACATGTATTCCTTATCACAGAAATTTTTAGACATTTTGCACGTTTGGATTAGGAGTTATGTTGGAATACATTTTAATTACTTTTTTCGCATTATCTCAGGATTCTAAGAACATTATAGTCATATTGAGAAAAAAACTACTTTTTGCATTTGCAAGATTTAAAAAAGCATATGCTTCGAGTGAAACCCCCAAAGATGCATTATTTCAGGCATTATTAGCCATTTTCCATGTGTGGTGTAGGACTTATGTTTAAATAACTGTCATATTGAGTGTTACAGTATACAGTCATATTGAGTAAAACCTAAATTTTGTATTTGCAAACCATAAAAAAACAACTGTATTTAGTAAAACTAACAATTATTCAATATCACAGGCATTTTTAGACATTTTGCACGTTTGGATTAGGAGTTATGTCGGAATACATTTTTATTGCTTTTTTCGCATTATCTCAGGATTCTAAGAATATTATAGTCATATTGAGTAAAAAAACACTTTTTGCATTTGCAAAATTTAAAAAAGCATATGCTTCCAGTAAAACTCCAAAATATGCATTATTTCAGGCATTATTTGCCATTTTTCATGTGTTGTGTGGGATTTATGTTTAAATAACTGTTATATTGAGTGTTACAGTATACAGTCATATTGACTAAACCCTCATTTTTCTATTTGCAAACCATAGAAAAACAACTGTATCTAGTAAAACTCACATGTATTCAATATCAGAGACTTTTTTAGACATTTTGCACGTTTGGATTAGGAATTATGTTGGAATACATTTTTATAGTTTTTTTCGCTTTATCTCAGGATTCTAAGTACATTACTGTCAAATTGAGTAAAAAATTATATTTTGTTTTCTGCAAATATTGCCAAATGTTTGTTTTTTTTCAGGAAAACTCTCAAAGATGCATTTCTTCAGGCATTATTAGACATTTTGCATGAATATTTTAGGAGTTTTGTTTCAAAAACTGTCATTTTGAGTGTGACCAATATGAGGCCAGTAAAACCCAATGTTTGTATTTGTGATTCTTTCCAAAATACCCGATTCTGGTAAAACTCACGTAAATTATATATTACAGGCTTTTTTAGACAAATTTCAAGTTTGGTTTTGGAGTTATGATTATAAACCTTTCATATTTAGTATGACATTTACACCGTTATATGGAATAAAAAAACTAACTTGTGTCTTTGCAAACCTTAAAAAAGATAATTTTTCTAGTACAACTAACAAAAATACATATCTCTAGGCATTATTAGCCATTTTGCATGTGTTGTTTAAAAGTTATGTTTGAATACATTTTATTGCTTTTTTCGCATTATCTCGGGATTCTAAGACTATTATAGTCATAATGAATAAAAACTACTTTTTGCATTTGCAAGATTTAAAAAAGCATATGTTTCGAGTAAAACTCCCAAAGATGCATTATTTCAGGCATTATTAGCCATTTTTCATGTGTGGTGTAGAAGTTATGTTTAAATAACTGTCATATTGAGTGTTACAGTATACAGTCATATTGAGTAAAACCTACATTTTGTATTTGCAAACCATAGAAAAACAACTGTATCTAGTAAAACTAACATGTATTCCTTATCACAGGCATTTTTAGACATTTTGCACGTTTGGATTAGGTGTTATGTTGGAATACATTTTTATTGCTTTTTTCGCATTATCTCAGGATTCTAAGAAAATTATAGTCATATTGAGAAAAAAACTACTTTTTGCATTTGCAAGATTTAAAAAAGCATATGCTTCGAGTGAAACCCCCAAAGATGCATTATTTCAGGCATTATTAGCCATTTTCCATGTGTGGTGTAGGACTTATGTTTAAATAACTGTCATATTGAGTGTTACAGTATACAGTCATATTGAGTAAAACCTAAATTTTGTATTTGCAAACCATAAAAAAACAACTGTATTTAATAAAACTAACAATTATTCAATATCACAGGCATTTTTAGACATTTTGCACGTTTGGATTAGGAGTTATGTTGGAATACATTTTTATTGCTTTTTTCGCATTATCTCAGGATTCTAAGAATATTATAGTCATATTGAGTAAAAAACTACTTTTTGCATTTGCAAAATTTAAATAAGCATATGCTTCCAGTAAAACTCCAAAATATGCATTATTTCAGACAATATTAGCCATTTTTCATGTGTTGTGTGGGATTTATGTTTAAATAACTGTTATATTGAGTGTTACAGCATACAGTCATATTGACTAAACCCTCATTTTTCTATTTGCAAACCATAGAAAAACAACTGTATCTAGTAAAACTCACATGTATTCAATATCAGAGACTTTTTTAGACATTTTGCACGTTTGGATTAGGAATTATGTTGGAATACATTTTTATTGTTTTTTTCGCTTTATCTCAGGATTCTAAGTACATTACTGTCAAATTGAGTAAAAAATTATATTTTGTTGTTGCAAATATTGCCAAATGTTTTTTTTTTTTTCAGGAAAACTCTCAAAGATGCATTTCTTCAGGCATTATTAGACATTTTGATTGCATATTTTTGGAGTTTTGTTTCAAAAACTGTCATTGTGAGTGTGACCAATATGAGGCCAGTAAAACCCAATGTTTGTATTTGTGATTCTTTCCAAAATACCCGATTCTGGTAAAACTCACGTAAATTATATATTACAGGCTTTTTTAGACAAATTTCAAGTTTGGTTTTGGAGTTATGATTATAAACCTTTCATATTTAGTATGACAGTTACACTGTTATATGGAATAAAAAAACTAACTTGTGTCTTTGCAAACCTTACAAAAGATCATTTTTCTAGTACAACTAACAAAAATACATATCTCTAGGCATTATTAGCCATTTTGCATGTGTTGTTTAAAAGTTATGTTTGAATACATTTTATTGCTTTTTTCGCATTATCTCAGGATTCTAAGAAAATTATAGTCATATTGAGAAAAAAACTACTTTTTGCATTTGCAAGATTTAAAAAAGCATATGCTTCGAGTGAAACCCCCAAAGATGCATTATTTCAGGCATTATTAGCCATTTTCCATGTGTGGTGTAGGACTTATGTTTAAATAACTGTCATATTGAGTGTTACAGTATACAGTCATATTGAGTAAAACCTAAATTTTGTATTTGCAAACCATAAAAAAACAACTGTATTTAATAAAACTAACAATTATTCAATATCACAGGCATTTTTAGACATTTTGCACGTTTGGATTAGGAGTTATGTTGGAATACATTTTTATTGCTTTTTTCGCATTATCTCAGGATTCTAAGAAAATTATAGTCATATTGAGAAAAAAACTACTTTTTGCATTTGCAAGATTTAAAAAAGCATATACTTCGAGTGAAACCCCCAAAGATGCATTATTTCAGGCATTATTAGCCATTTTCCATGTGTGGTGTAGGACTTATGTTTAAATAACTGTCATATTGAGTGTTACAGTATAAAGTCATATTGAGTAAAACCTAAATTTTAAATTTGCAAACCATAAAAAAACAACTGTATTTAGTAAAACTAACAATTATTCAATATCACAGGCATTTTTAGACATTTTGCACGTTTGGATTAGGAGTTATGTTGGAATACATTTTTATTGCTTTTTTTGCATTATCTCAGGATTCTAAGAATATTATAGTCATATTGAGTAAAAAACTACTTTTTGCATTTGCAAAATTTAAAAAAGCATATGCTTCCAGTAAAACTCCAAAATATGCATTATTTCAGGCATTATTAGCCATTTTCCATGTGTTGTGTGGGATTTATGTTTAAATAACTGTTATATTGAGTGTTACAGTATACAGTCATATTGACTAAACCCTCATTTTTCTATTTGCAAACCATAGAAAAACAACTGTATCTAGT
The DNA here is from genome assembly GCF_033978795.1 of Nerophis ophidion. Taxonomy (NCBI): domain Eukaryota; kingdom Metazoa; phylum Chordata; class Actinopteri; order Syngnathiformes; family Syngnathidae; genus Nerophis; species Nerophis ophidion. The sequence continues at coordinate 130,183 of NW_026907041.1, read as the reverse complement.
AAAACTCACATGTATTCAATATCAGAGACTTTTTTAGACATTTTGCACGTTTGGATTAGGAATGATGTTGGAATACATTTTTATTGTTTTTTTCGCTTTATTTCAGGATTCTAAGTACATTACTGTCAAATTGAGTAAAAAATTATATTTTGTTTTTGCAAATATTGCCAAATGTTTGTTTTTTTCAGGAAAACTCTCAAAGATCCATTTCTTCAGGCATTATTAGACATTTTGCATGCATATTTTTGGAGTTTTGTTTCAAAAACTGTCATTTTGAGTGTGACCAATATGAGGCCAGTAAAACCCAATGTTTGTATTTGTGATTCTTTCCAAAATACCCGATTCTGGTAAAACTCACGTAAATTATATATTACAGGCTTTTTTAGACAAATTTCAAGTTTGGTTTTGGAGTTATGATTATAAACCTTTCATATTTAGTATGACAGTTACACTGTTATATGGAATAAAAAAACTAACTTGTGTCTTTGCAAACCTTACAAAAGATCATTTTTCTAGTACAACTAACAAAAATACATATATCTAGGCATTATTAGCCATTTTGCATGTGTTGTTTAAAAGTTATGTTTGATTACATTTTATTGCTTTTTTCGCATTATCTCAGGATTCTAAGAACATTATAGTCATATTGAGAAAAAAACTACTTTTTGCATTTGCAAGATTTAAAAAAGCATATGCTTCGAGTGAAACCCCCAAAGATGCATTATTTCAGGCATTATTAGCCATTTTCCATGTGTGGTGTAGGACTTATGTTTAAATAACTGTCATATTGAGTGTTACAGTATACAGTCATATTGAGTAAAACCTAATTTTTGTATTTGCAAACCATAAAAAAACAACTGTATTAGTAAAACTAACAATTATTCAATATCACAGGCATTTTTAGACATTTTGCACGTTTGGATTAGGAGTTATGTTGGAATACATTTTTATTGCTTTTTTCGCATTATCTCAGGATTCTAAGAATATTATAGTCATATTGAGTAAAAAACTACTTTTTGCATTTGCAAGATTTATAAAAGCATATGCTTCGAGTGAAACCCCCAAAGATGCATTAATTCAGGCATTATTAGCCATATTACATGCGTTGTTTGGAAGTTTTGTTTGAATACATTTTTATTGCTTTTTTTGCATTATCTCAGGATTCTAAGTACATTACTGTCAAATTGAGTAAAAAATTATATTTTGTTTTCGCAAACCTTGCCAAATGTTTTTTTTCAGGAAAACTCTCAAAGATGCATTATTTCAGGCATTATTAGCCATTTTCTATGTGTGGTGTAGGACTTATGTTTAAATAACTGTCATATTGAGTGTTACAGTATACAGTCATATTGAGTAAAACCTAAATTTTGTATTTGCAAACCATAGAAAAACAACTGTATCTAGTAAAACTAACATGTATTCCCTATCACAGGCATTTTTAGACATTTTGCACGTTTGGATTAGGAATTATGTTGGAATACATTTTTATTGCTTTTTTCGCATTATCTCAGGATTCTAAGGACATTATAGTCATATTGAGTAAAAAACTACTTTTTGCATTTGCAAGATTTTAAAAAGCATATGTTTCGAGTAAAACTCCAAAAGATGCATTATTTCAGGCATTATTAGCCATTTTCCATGTGTGGTGTAGGAGTAATGTTTAAATAACTGTCATATTGGGCGTTACAATATACAGTCATATTGAGTAAAACCTGGTTTTTGTATTTGTGATTCTTTCCAAAATACCCGATTCTGGTAAAAGTCACATAAATTCAAAATTACATGCTTTTTTAGACAAATTTCACGTTTAGTTTTGGAGTTATGATTATAAACCTTTCATATTTAATATGACAGTTACACTGTTATATTGAATAAAAAAACTAGCTTGTGTCTTTGCAAACCTTACAAAAGATCATTTTTCTAGTACAACTAACAAAAATACATATCTCTAGGCATTATTAGCCATTTTGCATGTGTTGTTTAAAAGTTATGTTTGAATACATTTTTATTGCTTTTTTCTCATTATCTCAGGATTCTAAGACTATTATAGTAATATTGAATAAAAAACTACTTTTTGCATTTGCAAGATTTAAAAAAGCATATGTTTCAAATAAAACTCCCAAAGATGCATTATTTCAGGCATTATTAGCCATTTTTCATGTGTGGTGTAGGAGTTATGTTTAAATAACTGTCATATTGAGTGTTAGAGTATACAGTCATATTGAGTAAAACCTACATTTTGTATTTGCAAACTATAGAAAAACAACTGTATCTAGTAAAACTAACATGTATTCCTAATCGCAGGCATTTTTAGACATTTTGCACGTTTGGATTAGGAGTTATGTTGGAATACATTTTTATTGCTTTTTTCGCATTATCTCAGGATTCTAAGAACATTATAGTCATATTGCGAAAAAAACTACTTTTTGCATTTGCAAGATTTAAAAAAGCATATGCTTCGAGTGAAACCCCCAAAGATGCATTATTTCAGGCATTATTAGCCATTTTTCATGTGTGGTGTAGGAGTTATGTTTAAATAACTGTCATATTGAGTGTTACAGTATACAGTCATATTGAGTAAAACCTACATTTTGTACTTGCAAACCATAGAAAAACAACTGTATCTAGTAAAACTAACATGTATTCCTTATCACAGGCATTTTTAGACATTTTGCACGTTTGGATTAGGAGTTATGTTGGAATACATTTTTATTGCTTTTTTCGCATTATCTCAGGATTCTAAGAACATTATAGTCATATTGAGAAAAAAACTACTTTTTGCATTTGCAAGATTTAAAAAAGCATATGTTTCGAGTAAAACTCCCAAAGATGCATTATTTCAGGCATTATTAGACATTTTGCATGTGTGGTTTAGGAGTTATGTTTAAATAACTGTCATATTGAGTGTTACAGTATACAGTCATATTGAGTAAATCCTCAATTTTGTATTTGCAAACCATAGAAAAACAACTGCATCTGGTAAAACTAACATTTATTCAATATCACAGGCATTTCTAGACTTTTTGCACGTTTGAATTAGGAATTATGTTGGAATACATTTTTATTGCTTTTTTCGCATTATCTCAGGATTCTAAGAACATTATAGTCATATTGATTAAAAAACAACTTTTTGCATTTGCAAAATTTAAAAAAGCATATGCTTCCAGTAAATCTCCCAAAGATGCATTTTTTTCAGGCATTATTAGCCATTTTTTATGTTTTGTGTAGGATTTATGTTTAAATAACTGTTATATTGAGTGTTACAGTATACAGCCATAATGACTAAAACTTCATTTTTGTATCTGCAAACCATAGAAAAACAACTGTATCTAGTAAAACTCACATGTATTCAATATCACAGGCATTTTTAGACATTTTTCACGTTTGGATTAGGAATTATGTTGGAATACATTTTTATTGTTTTTTTTGCCTTATCTCAGGATTCTAAGTACATTACTGTCAAATTGAGTAAAAAAATATATTTTGTTTTTGCAGACCTTGTCAAATGTTTTTTTTTTCAGGAAAACTCTCAAAGATGCCTTTTTTCAGGCATTATTAGACATTTTGCATGCATATTTTTGGATTTTTGTTTCAAAAACTGTCATTTTGAGTGTGACCAATATGAGGCCAGTAAAACCGAATGTTTGTCATTGTGATTCTTTCCAAAATACCCGATTCTGGTAAAACTCACGTAAATTCAATATTACAGGCTTTTTTAGACAAATTTCAAGTTTGGTTTTGGAGTTACGATTATAAACCTTTCATATTTAGTATGACAGTTACACTGTTATATGGAATAAAAAAACTAACTTGTGTCTTTGCTAACCTTACAAAAGATCAATTTTCTAGTACAACTAACAAAAATACACATCTCTAGGCATTATCAGCCATATTACATGCGTTGTTTGCAAGTTATGTTTGAATACATTTTTATTGCTTTTTTTTGCATTATCTCAGGATTCTAAGTACATTACTGTCAAATTGAGTAAAAAAATATATTTTGTTTTTGCAAACCTTGCCAAATGTTTTTTTTCAGGAAAACTCTCAATGATGCATTTCTTCAGGCAGTATTAGACATTTTGCATGTGTGTTTGTAGGAGTTATTTTTAAATAACTGTCATATTTTGATTGTTACAGTTTACAGTCACATTGAGTACAATCTAAATGGTGTATTTGCAAACCATAGAAAAACAACTGTATCTAGTAAAACTCACACGTATTCAATATCAAAGGTATTTTTAGACATTTTGCACGTTTGGATTAGGAGTTATGATTTTATTGCTTTTTTCGCATTATCTTAGGAATCTAAGAACTTTATAGTCATGTTGAGTAAAAAAATACTTTTTGCATTTGCAAAATTTAAAAAAGCTTTTGCTTCGAGTAAAACTCCAAAAGATGCATTATTTCAGGCACTATTAGCCATTTTTAATGTGTGGTGTAGGAACTATGTTTAAAAAACTGTCATATTGAGTGTTACAGTATACAGTCATATTGACTAAAATCTCCTTTTTGTATTTGCAAACCATAGAAAAACAACTGCATCTAGTAAAACTCACACGTATTCCATATCATAGGCATTTTTAGACATTTTGCACGTTTGGATTAAGAATTATGTTTGAATACATTTTTATTGTTTTTTTGGCTTTATCTCCGGATTCTAAGTACATTACCGTCAAATTGAGAAAAAAAAAAAAATATTTTGTTTTTGCAAACCTTCCCAAATGTTTTTTTTTTTTTTCAGGAAAACTCTCAAAGATGCATTTCTTCCGGCATTATTAGACATTTTGCATGTGTGGTGTAGGAGTTATGTTTAAATAACTGTCAAATTGAGTGTTACATTATACAGTCATATTGTATAATGTAACTACTAGAAAAATACTTTTTGTTTTCGCCAACCTAACCAAATAGTTTTTTTTTCTAGAAAAACTCTCAAAGATACATTTCTTCAGGCATTTTTAGACATGTTGCATTTCTACTTTTGGAGTTATGTTTCAAAAACTGTCATTTTGAGTGTGACCAATATGAGGCCAGGAAAACATAATTGTTGTATTTGTGAACCTCTCCAAAATACCTGATTCTTTTAAAACTCACATAAATTCAATATTACAGGCTTTTTAAGACAAATTTCAAGTTTGGTTTTGGAGTTATGATTATAAAACTTTAATATTTAGTATGATAGTTACACTGTTATATTGAATAAAAGAACTAACTTGTGTCTTTGCTAACCTTAAAAAAGATACATTTTCTAGTACAACTAACAAAAATACACATGTCTAGGCATTATCAGCCATTTTTCATGCGTTGTTTGGAAGTTATGTTTGAATACAATTTTATTGCTTTTTTCGCATTATCTCAGGATTCTGAGTACATTACTGTCAAATTGAGTAAAACATTATTTTTTGGTTTTTTGCAAACCTTGCCAAATGTTTTTTTTTTTCAGGAAAACTCTCAAAGATGCATTTCTTCAGGCATTATTAGACATTTTGCATGTGTGGTGTAGGAGTTATGTTTAAATAACTGTCATATTGAGTGTTACAGTATACAGTCACATTGAGTAAAACCTAAATTTTGTACTTGCAAACCATAGAAAAACAACTGTATCTTGTAAAACTAACATTAATTCAATATCACAGGCATTTTAGGACATTTTGCACGTTTGGATTAGGAGTTTTGTTGAATACATTTTAATTGCTTTTTTTGCATTATCTCAGGAATCTAAGAGCATTATAGTCATGTTGAGTAAAAAACAACTTTTTGCATTTGCAAAATTAAAAAAAGCTTATGCTTTGAGTAAAACTCCCAAAGATGCATTATTTCAGGCATTATTAGACATTTTTCATGTGTGGTGTAGGAGTTATGTTTAAATAACTGTCATATTGAGTATTACATTACACAGTCATATTGAGTAAAACCTCATTTTTGTATTTGCAAACCATAAAAAAAACCTATATCTAGTAAAACTCACATTTATTCAATATCACAGGCATTTTTAGACATTTTGAACGTTTGAATTAGGAATTATGTTGGAATACCTTTTAATTGCTTTTTTTGCATTATCTCAGGATTCTAAGTACATTACTGTCAAATTAGTAGAAAAATACTTTTTGTTTTCGCCAACCTTACCAAATGTTTTTTTTTTCCAGAAAAACTCTCAAAGATACATTTCTTCAGGCATTTTTAGACATGTTGCATTTCTACTTTTGGAGTTATGTTTCAAAAACGGTCATTTTGAGTGTGACCAATATGAGGCCAGGAAAACCAAATTTTTGTATTTGTGAACCTCTCCAAAATACCTGATTCTGTTAAAACTCACATAAATTCAATATTATAGCCTTTTTAGACAAATTTCAAGTTTGGTTTTGGGGTTATGATTATAAACCTTTCATATTATGTATGACTGTTACACTGTTATATTGAATAAAAAAACTAACTTGTGTCTTTGCAAACCTTACAAAAAATCATTTTTCTAGTACAACTAACAAAAATACATATCTTTAGGCATTATTAGCCATTTTGCATGTGTTTTTTAGAAGTTATGTTTGAATACATTTTTTTTTACTTTTTTTGCATTATGTCAGGATTGTAAATCTTTGTAGTCATATTGAGTAAAAAACGACTTTTTGCATTTGCAATATTTAAAAAAGCATATGTTTCGAGTAAAACTCCCAAAGATGCATTATTTCAGGCATTATTAGCCGTTTTTCATGTGTGGTGTTGGAGTTATGTTTAAATAACTGTCATATTGAGTGTTACAGTATACAGTCATATTGAGTAAAACCTCATTTTTGTTTTTGCAAACTATAAAAAAAACAACTGTGTCTAGTAAAACTCACATGTATTCAATATCACAGGTATTTTTAGACATTTTGCACGTTTGGATTAGGAGTTATGTTTTTATTGCTTTTTTCGCAGTATCTCAGGAATCTAAGAACAATATAGTCATGTTGAGTAAAAGACAACTTTTCGCATTTGCAAAATTTAAAAAAGCTTATGCTTCGAGTAAAACTCCCAAAGATGCATTATTTCAGACATTATTAGCATTTTTTTATGTGTGGTGTAGGGGTTATGTTTAAATAACTGTCATATTGAGTGTTAAAGTATACGGTCATATTGAGTAAAACCTCATTTTTGTATTTGCAAACCATCAAAAAAAAAACGTATCTAGTAAAACTCGCATGTATTCAATATCACAGGCATTTTTAGACATTTTGAACGTTTGAATTAGGAATTATGATGGAATACATTTACATTTTTTGTTTTCGCTTTATCTCAGGATTCCAAGTACATTACTGTCAAATTAGTAGAAAAATACTTTTTGTTTTCGCCAACCTTACCAAATGTTTTTTTTTTTCCAGAAAAACTCTCAAAGATACATTTCTTCAGGCATTTTTAGACATGTTGCATTTCTACTTTTTCAGAACTACCAAAAATACACATCTCTAGGCATTATCAGCCCTTTTGCATGTGGTTTTTAGAAGTTATGTTTGAATGCATATTTATTACTTTTTTCGCATGATGTCAGGATTGTAAGACTTTGTAGTCAATATGAGTAAAAAAGTACTTTTGGCATTTGCAATATTTAAAAAAGGATATATATCGAGTAAAACTCCCAAAGATGCATTATTTCAGGCATTATTAGTAATGTTTCATGTGTTGTGTAGGATTTATGTTTAAATAACTGTTATATTGAGTGTTACAGTATACAGTCATATTGAGTAAAACCTCATTTTTGTTTTTGCAAACTATAAAAAAAAACAACTGTGTCTAGTAAATCTAACATTTATTCAATATTACAGGCATTTTTAGACATTTTGCACGTTTGGATCAGGAGTTATGTTGGAATACATTTTTTTGTTTGTTTTTTTCGCATTATCTCAGGATTCTAAGAACATTATAGACATATTGAGTAAAAAACTACTTTTTGCATTCGCAAGATTTAAAAAAAAGCATATGCTTAGAGTAAAACTCCCAAAGATGCATTATTTCAGGCATTATTAGCCATTTTTCATGTGTGGTGTAGGAGTTATGTTTGAATAACTGTCATATTGAGTGTTACAGTTTACAGTCATATTGAGTAAAACCTAGTTTTTGTATTTGTGATTCTTTCCAAAATACCCGATTCTGTTAAAACTCACATAAAATCAATATTACAGGCTTTTTTAGACAAATTTCAAGTTTGGTTTTGGAGTTATGATTATAAACCTTTCATATTTAGTATGATAGTTACACTGTTATATTGAATAAAAAAACTAACTTGTGTCTTTTCTAACCTTACAAAAGATCAATTTTCTAGTACAACTAACAAAAATACACATCTCTAGGCATTATCAGCTGTTTTTCATGCGTCGTTTGGAATTTATGTTTGAATACATTTTTATTGCTTTTTTTGCATTATCTCAGGATTCTAAGTACATTACTGTCAAAGTAAAACATTATATTTTGTATTTGCAAACCTTGCCAAATGTTTTTTTTTCAGGAAAACTCTCAAAGATGCATTTCTTCAGGCATTATTAGACATTTTGCATGTATGGTGTAGGAGTTATGTTTAAATAACTGCCATATTGAGTGTTACATTATACAGTCAAATTGAGTAAAACCTAAATTTTGTTTTTGCAAACCATAGAAAAACAACTGTATCTAGTAAAACTCACACGTATTCAATATCATAGGCATTTTTAGACATTTTGCACGTTTGGATTAGGAGTTATGTTTTTATTGCTTTTTTCGCATTATCTCAGGAATCTAAGAACATTATAATCATGTTGAGTAAAACACTACTTTTCGCATTTGCAAAATTTAAAAAAGCTTATGCTTCGAGTAAAACTCCAAAAGATGCATTATATCAGGCATCATTAGGCATTTTTCATGTGTGGTGTAGGAACTATGTTTAAATAATTGTCATATTGAGTGTTACAGTATACAGTCATATTGACTAAAACCTCATTTTTGTATTTGCAAACCATAGAAAAACAACTGCATCTAGTAAAACTCACACGTATTCAATATCATAGGCATTTTTTGACATTTTGCACGTTTGGATTAGGAATTATGTTTGAATACATTTTTATTGTTTTTTTCGCTTTATCTCCGGATTCTAAGTACATTACTGTCAAATTGAGTAAAAATTGTTATTTAGTTTTTGCAAACCTTGCCAAATGTTTTTTTTTTCAGGCAAACTCCCAAAGATGCATTATTTCAGGCATTATCAGCTTTTTTTCATGTGTGGTGTAGGAGTTATATTTAAATAACTGTCATATTGAGTGTAACATTATACAGTCATATTGAGTAAAACCTCATTTTTGTATTTGCAAACCATAAAAAAATACTGTATCTAGTAAAACATTTTGAACGTTGGAATACCTTTTAATTGCTTTTTTCGCATTATCTCAGGATTCTAAGTACATTACTGTCAAATTAGTAGAAAAATACTTTTTGTTTTTGCCAACCTTACCAAATGTATTTTTTCCAGAAAAACTCTCAAAGATAATATTTCTTGAGGCATTTTTAGACACGTTGCATCTCTACTTTTGGAGTTATGTTTCAAAAACTGTCATTTTGAGTGTGACCAATATGAGGCCAGGAAAACCAAATTTTTGTATTTGTGAACCTCTCCAAAATACCTGATTCTGTTAAAACTCACATAAATTCAATATTATAGGCTTTTTAGACACATTTCTAGTTTGGTTTTGGAGTTATGATTATAAACCTTTTATATTTAGTATGACTGTTACACTGTTATATTGAATCAAAAAACTAACTTGTGTCTTTGCAAACCTTACAAAAGATAATTTTTCTAGTACAACCAACAAAAATACATACCTCTAGGCATTATTAGCCATTTTGCATGTGCTTTTTAGAAGTTATGTTTGAATACATTTTTTTTACTTATGTCAGGATTGTAAGCCTTTGTAGTCATATTGAATAAAAAACTACTTTTTGCATTTGCAATATTTAAAAAAGCATATGTTTCGAGTAAAACTCCCAAAGATGCATTATTTCAGGCATTATTAGCCGTTTTTCATGTGTGGTGTTGGAGTTATGTTTAAATAACTGTCATATTGAGTGTTACAGTATACAGTCATATTGAGTAAAACCTCATTTTTGTTTTTGCAAACAATAAAAAACAACAACTCTGTCTAATAAAACTCACATGTATTCAATATCACAGGCATTTTTAGACATTTTGCACGTTTGGATTAGGAGTTATGTTTTTATTGCTTTTTTCGCATTATCTCAGGAATCTAAGAACATTATAGTCATGTTGAGTAAAAAACTACTTTTTGCTTTTGCAAAATTTAAAAAAGCTAATGCTTCGAGTACAACTCCAAAAGATGCATTATTTCAGGCATTATTAGCCATTTTTCATGTGTGGTGTAGGAACTATGTTTAAATAACTGTCATATTGAGTGTTACAGTATACATTCATATTGACTAAGACCTCATTTTTGTATTTGCAAACCATAGAAAAACAACTGTATCTAGTAAAACTAACATGTGTTCCTTATCACAGGCATTTTTAGACATTTTGCACGTTTGGATTAGGAATTATGTTTGAATACATTTTTATTGTTTTTTTCGCTTTATCTCGGGATTCTAAGTACATTACTGTCAAATTAAGTAAAAAATTATATTTTGTTTTTGCAAACCTTGCCAAATGTTTCTTTTTTTCAGGAAAACTCTCAAAGATGCATTTCTTCAGGCATTATTAGACATTTTGCATGTGTGGTGTAGGAGTTATGTTTAAATAACTGTCAAATTGAGTGTTAAAGTATACAGTCATATTGAGTAAAACCTAAATTTTGTATTTGCAAGCCATAGAACTGTATCTAGTAAAACAAACATTAATTCAATATCACAGACATTTTTAGACATTTTGCACGTTTGGATTAGGAATTATGATGGAATACATTTACATTTTTTGTTTTCGCTTTATCTCAGGATTCTAAGTACATTACTGTCAAATTGAGTAAAAAACTACTTTTTGCATTTGCAATATTTAAATAAGCATATGTTTCGAGTAAAACTCCCAAAGATGCATTATTTCAAGCATTATTAGCCATTTTGAATGTGTAGTGTAGGAGTAATGTTTAAATAACTGTCATATTTAGTGTTACAGTATACAGTCATATTGAGTAAAACCTAAATTTTGTATTTGCAAACCATAAAAAAACAACTGTAACTAGTAAAACTAACAATTATTCAATATCACAGGCATTTCTAGACATTTTGCACTATTGGATTAGGAATTATGTTGGAATACATTTTTTTTTGCTTTTTTCGCATTATCTCAGGATTTTAAGAACATTATAATCATGTTGAGTAAAAAACTACTTTTTGCATTTGCAAAATTTAAAAAAGCATTTGCTTCCAGTAAAACTCCCAATGATGCATTATTTCAGGCACTATTAGCCATTTTTCATGTGTTGTGTAGGATTTATGTTTAAATAACTGATATATTGAGTGTTACAGTATACAGTCATATTGACTAAAACCTCATTTTTGTATTTGCAAACCATAGAAAAACAACTGTATCTAGTAAAACTCACATGTATTCAATATCATAGGCATTTTTAGACATTTTGCACGTTTGGATTAGGAATTATGTTGGAATACATTTTCATGTTTTTTTTTCGCTTTATCTCAGGATTCTAAGAACATTGTCAAATTGAGTAAAAAATTATATTTTGTTTTTTCAGGAAAACTCTCAAAGATGCATTTTTTCAGGCATTATTAGACATTGTGCATGCATATTTTTGGAGTTTTGTTTCAAAAACCGTCATTTTGAGTGTGACCAATATGAGGCCCGTACAATTGACCACTAAATGGTAACACCCCAATAAGTTTTTCAACTTGTTTAAGTCGGGGTCCACGCTAATCAATTCATGGTTAAAAAAAAGTGATTTCCTTCACTGAGCATCAAACCCGGATCGCAACGGTGAGCGCATTGAATCCTAACCACTAGACTGTACCATCAAGTACAGCCAGGAACAACACTTTACGTTACTAACCAATATAAATAAACCATTTATATATACACGTCAGTAGGCTAAATGAAACTCTTCAACATAACATTTCACTATGTATATATATTTCCCAATGGTTCAACCGCCACCTGCCCGAATCTATTTAAAATATATTTTTTCGTCAATTCACCCGCCCGACCTGCTGTTTATCCGCGGACTCCACGGTTGTGACCGTAAACCGCGCATCTCTACTAGATACAGTTGTTTTTTTATTGTTTGCAAAGACAAAGATTTGGTTTTACTCAATATGACTGTATACAATATGACAGTTATTTTTACATAACTCTTACACCACACATGAAAAATGGCTAATAATGCCTGAAAAAATGCACCTTTGGGAGTTTTACTCGAAACATATGCTTTTTTAAATCTTGCAAATGCAAAAAGTAGTTTTTTAATCAATATGACGATAATGTTCTTAGAATCTTGAGATAATGTGACAAAAGCAATAAAAATGTTTTCAAACATCCCTTCTAAACAACAAATGCAAAATGACTAATAATGCCTGGAGATATGTATCTTTGTTAGCGGTACTAGAAAAATAACATTTTGTAAAAAGTATGTTTTTACTCAATTTGACAAGAATGTACATACAATTCTGAGATATTGCAAAAAAAAAGCAATACAAATGTATTCCATCATAATTCCTAATCCAAACGTGCAAAATGTGATGTAGGAACTATGTTTAAATAACTGTCATATTGAGTGTTACAGTATACTGTCATATTGACTAAAATCTCATTTTTGTATTTGCAAACCATAGAAAAACAACTGCATCTAGTAAAACTCGCACGTATTCAATATCATAGGCATTTTTAGACATTTTGCACGTTTGGATTAGGAATTATGTTTGAATACATTTTTATTGTTTTTTTTCCTGCTTTATCTCAGGATTCTAAGTATATTACTGTCAAATTGAGTAAAAAAAAATGCATTTTGTTTTTGCAAACCTTGCCAAATGTTTTTTTCTTCAGGAAAACTCTCAAAGATGCATTTCTTCAGGCATTATTAGTGACCAATATGAGGCCAGTAAAACCCAATGTTTGTATTTGTGATTCTTTCCAAAATACCAGTTTCTGGTAAAACTCACATAAATTCAATATTACAGGCTTTTTTAGACAAATTTCAAGTTTGGTTTTGGGGTTATGATTATAAACCTTTCTTATTGAATATGACAGTTACACTGTTATATTGCATAAAAAAACAACTTTTGTCTTTGCTAACCTTACAAAAGATCATTTTTCTAGACAACTAACACAATTACACATCTCTACGCATTATTAGCCATTTTTAATGTGTTGTTTAGAAGTTATGTTTGAATACATTTTTATTGCTTTTTTTTGCATTATCTCAGGATTCTAAGTACATTACTGTCAAATTGAGTAAAAAGTTATATTTTGTTATTGCAAACCTTGCCAAATGTTTTTTTTCCAGGAAAACTCTCAAAGATGCATTTCTTCAGGCATTATTAGACATTTTCCATGTGTGTTGTAGGAGTTATGTTTAAATAACTGTCATATTGAGTGTTACAGTATACAGTCACATTGAGTAAAATCTAAATTTTTTATTTGCAAACCATAGAAAAACAACTGTATCTAGTAAAACTCACACGTATTCAATATCAAAGGCATTTTTAGACATTTTGCACGTTTGGATTAGGAATTATTATTTTATTGCTTTTTTCGCATTATCTTAGGAATCTAAGAACTTTATAGTCATGTTGAGTAAAAAACTACTTTTTGCATTTTCAAAATTTAAAAAAGCTTATGCTTTGAGTAAAACTCCCAAAGATGCATTATTTCAGGCATTATTAGACATTTTTCATGTGTGGTGTAGGAGTTATGTTTAAACAACTGTCATATTGAGTGTTACATTATACAGTCATATTGAGTAAAACCTCATTTTTGTATTTGCAAACCATAAAAAAAACCTATATTTAGTAAAACTCACATTTATTCAATATCACAGGCATTTTTAAACATTTTTAACGTTTGAATTAGGAATTATGTTGGAATACCTTTTAATTGCTTTTTTTGCATTATCTCCGGATTCTAAGTACATTACTGTCAAATTAGTAGAAAAATACTTTTTGTTTTTGCCAACCTTACCAAATGTTTTTTTTTCCAGAAAATTCTCAAAGATACATTTCCTCAGGCATTTTTAGACATGTTGCATTTCTACTTTTGGAGTTATGTTTCAAAAACTGTCATTTTGAGTGTGACCAATATGAGGCCAGAAAAACCTAATTTTTGTATTTGTCAACCTCTCCAAAATACCTGATTCTGTTAAAACTCACATAAATTCAATATTATAGGCTTTTTAGACACATTTCAAGTTTGGTTTTGGAGTTATGATTATAAACCTTTCATATTTAGTATGACTGTTACACAGTTATATTGAATAAAAAAACTAACTTGTGTCTTTGCAAACCTTACAAAAGATCATTTTTCTAGTACAACTAACAAAAATACATATCTCTAGGCATTATTAGCCATTTTGCATGTGTTTTTTAGAAGTTATGTTTGAATACATTTTTTTTTTACTTTTTTTGCATTATGTCAGGATTGTAAGCCTTTGTAGTCATATTGAGTAAAAAACGACTTTTTGCATTTGCAATATTTAAAAAAGCATATGTTTCGAGTAAAACTCCCAAAGATGCATTATTTCAGGCATTATTAGCCGTTTTTCATGTGTGGTGTTGAGTTATGTTTAAATAACTGTCATATTGAGTGTTACAGTGTACAGTCATATTGAGTAAAACCTCTTTTTTTTTTTTTTGCAAACTATAAAAAAAAAAACTATGTCTAGTGAAACTCACATGTATTCAATATCATAGGCATTTTTAGACATTTTGCACGTTTGGATTAGGAGTTATGTTGGAATACATTTGTATTGCTTTTTTCGCATTATCTCAGGATTCCAAGTACATTACTGTCAAATTAGTAGAAAAATACTTTTTGTTTTCGCCAACCTTACCAAATGTTTTTTTTTTCCAGAAAAACTCTCAAAGATACATTTCTTCAGCCATTATTAGACATGTTGCATTTCTACTTTTGGAGTTATGTTTCAGAAACTGTCATTTTGAGTGTGACCAATATGAGGCCAGGAAAACCTAATTTTTGTATTTGTGAACCTCTCCAAAATACCTGATTCCGTTAAAACTCACATGAATTCAATATTACAGGATTTTTTAGACAAATTTCAAGTTTGGTTTTGGAGTTATGATTATAAACCTTTCATAATTAATATGACAGTTACACTGTTATATTGAATAAAAAAAACTAACTTGTGTCTTTGCATTGCAAACCTTACAAAAGATTATTTTTCTAGTACAACTAACAAAAATACACATCTCTAGAAATTATCTGCCATTTTGCATGTGGTTTTTAGAAGTTATGTTTGAATACAATTTTATTACTTTTTTCGCATTATGTCAGGATTGTAAGACTTTGTAGTCATATTGAGTAAAAAACTACTTTTGGCCTTTGCAATATTTAAAAAAGGATATGTATCGAGTAAAACTCCCAAAGATGCATTATTTCAGGCATTATTAGCAATGTTTCATGTGTTGTGTAGGATTTATGTTTAAATAACTGTTATATTGAGTGTTAAAGTATACAGTCATATTGAGTAAAACCTCATTTTTGTTTTTGCAAACTATAAAAAAAAAAAACTGTGTCTAGTTAATCTAATATTTATTCAATATTACAGGCATTTTTAGATTTTTTGCACGTTTGGATTAGGAGTTATGTTGGAATACATTTTTTGTTTGTTTTTTTCTTATTATCTCAGGATTCTAAGAACATTATAGACATATTGAGTAAAAAACTACTTTTTGCATTTGCAAGATTTAAAAAAAGCATATGCTTCGAGTAAAACTCCCAAAGATGCATTATTTAAGGCATTATTAGCCATTTTTCATGTGTTGTGTAGGAGTTATGTTTAAATAACTGTCATATTGAGTGTTACAGTATACAGTCATATTGAGTAAAACCTAGTTTTTGTATTTGTGATTCTTTCCAAAATACCCGATTCCGTTAAAACTCACATAAATTCAATATTACAGGCTTTTTTAGACAAATTTCAAGTTTGGTTTTGGAGTTATGATTATAAACCTTTCATATTTAGTATGATAGTTACACTGTTATATTGAATAAAAAAACTAACTTGTGTCTTTGCTAACCTTACAAAAGATCAAATTTCTAGTACAACTAACAAAAATACACATCTCTAGGCATTATCAGCCGTTTATCATGCGTCGTTTGGAATTTATTTTTGAATACCTTTTTATTGCTTTTTTTGCATTATCTCAGGATTCTAAGTATAATACTGTCAAAGTAAAAAATTATATTTTGTTTTTGCAAACCTTGCCAAATGTTTTTTTTTTCAGGAAAACTCTCAAAGATGCATTTCTTCAGGCATTATTATTCATTTTGCATGTGTGTTTTTGGAGTTATGTTTAAATAACTGTCATATTGAGTGTTACAGTATACATTCACATTGAGTAAAATCTAAATTTTGTATTTGCAAACTATAGAAAAACAACTGTAGCTAGTAAAACTCACACGTATTCAATATCATAGGCATTTTTAGACATTTTGCACGTTTGGATTAGGAGTTATGTTTTTATTGCTTTTTTCGAAATTATCTCAGGAATCTAAGAACATTATATTCATGTTGAGTAAAAAACTACTTTTTGCATTTGCAAAATTTAAAAAAGCTTATGCTTCGAGTAAAACTCCAAAAGATGCATTATTTCAGGCATTATTAGCCATTTTTCATGTGTGATGTAGGAACTATGTTTAAATAACTGTCATATTGAGTGTTACAGTATACTGTCATATTGACTAAAATCTCATTTTTGTATTTGCAAACCATAGAAAAACAACTGCATCTAGTAAAACTCGCACGTATTCAATATCATAGGCATTTTTAAACATTTTGCACGTTTGGATTAGGAATTATGTTTGAATACATTTTTATTGTTTTTTTTCCTGCTTTATCTCAGGATTCTAAGTACATTACTGTCAAATTGAGTAAAAAAAATGCATTTTGTTTTTGCAAACCTTGCCAAATGTTTTTTTCTTCAGGAAAAACTCTCAAAGTTGCATTTCTTCAGGCATTATTAGACATTTTGCATGTGTGGTGTAGGAGTTATGTTTAAATAACTGTCAAATTGAGTGTTACATTATACAGTCATATTGAGTAAAACCTCATTTTTGTATTTGCAAACCATAAAAAAAAAAACTGTATCTAGTAAAACTCACATTTATTCAATATCTCAGGCATTTTTAGACATTTTGACCGTTTGAATTAGGAATTATGTTGGAATACCTTTTAATTGCTTTTTTCGCATTATCTCAGGATTCTAAGTACATTACTCTCAAATTAGTAGAAAAATGCTTTTTGTTTTCGCCAACCTTACCAAATGTTTTTTTTTCCAGAAAAACTCTCAAAGATACATTTCTTCAAGCATTTTTAGACACGTTGCATTTCTACTTTTGGAGTTATGTTTCAAAAACTGTCATTTTGAGTGTGACCAATATGAGGCCAGAAAAACCAAATTTTTGTATTTGTGAACCTCCCCAAAATACCGGATTCTGTTAAAACTCACATAAATTCAATATTATGGGCTTTTTAGACACATTTCAAGTTTGGTTTTGGAGTTATGATTATAAACCTTTTATATTTAGTATGACTGTTACACTGTTCAATTGAATCAAAAAACTAACTTGTGTCTTTGCAAACCTTACAAAACATTTTTTTTCTAGTACAACTAACAAAAATACATATCTCTAGGCATTATCAGCCATTTTGCATGTGCTTTTTAGAAGTTATGTTTGAATACATTTTTTTTACTTATGTCAGGATTGTAAGCCTTTGTAGTCATATTGAGTAAAAAACTACTTTTTGCATTTGCAATATTTAAAAAAGCATATGTTTCGAGTAAAACTCCCAAAGATGCATTATTTCAGGCATTATAAGCCGTTTTTCATGTGTGGTGTTGGAGTTATGTTTAAATAACTGTCATATTGAGTGTTACAGTATACACTCATATTAAGTAAAACCTAATTTTTGTTTTTGCAAACAATTAAAAACAACAACTGTGTCTAGTAAAACTCACATATATTCAATATCACAGGCATTTTTAGACATTTTGCACGTTTGGATTAGGAGTTATGTTTTTATTGCTTTTTTCGCAGTATCTCAGGAATCTAAGAACATTATAGTCATGTTGAGTAAAAAACTACTTTTTGCATTTGCAAAATTTAAAAAAGCTAATGCTTAGAGTAAAACTCCAAAAGATGCATTATTTCAGGCATTATTAGCCATTTTTCATGTGCGGTGTAGGAACTAAATAACTGTCATATTGAGTGTTACAGTATACAGTCATATTGAGAATAACCTCATTTTTGTATTTGCAAACAATAGAAAAACAACTGCATCTAGTAAAACTCACACGTATTCAATATCATAGGCATTTTAGAGATTTTGCACGTTTGGATTAGGAATTATGTTTGAATATATTTTAATTGTTTTTTTCATCTATGGTGTAGAAGTTATGTTTAAATAACTGTCATATTGAGTGTTACAGTATACAGTCAAATTGAGTAAAACCTAAATTTTGTATTTGCAAACCTTAGAAAAACAACTGTTTCTAGTAAAACTCACACGTATTCAATATCATAGGCATTTTTAGATATTTTGCACGTTTGGATTAGGAGTTCTATTTTTATTGCTTTTTTCGCAGTATCTCAGGAATCTAAGAACATTATAATCATGTTGAGTAAAAAACTACTTTTCGCATTTGCAAAATTTAAAAAAGCTTATGTTTCGAGTAAAACTCCAAAAGATGCATTATATCAGGCATTATTAGCCATTTTTCATGTGTGGTGTAGGAACTATGTTTAAATAATTGTCATATTGAGTGTTACAGTATACAGTCATATTGACTAAAACCTCATTTTTTTATTTGCAAACCATAGAAAAACAACTGCATCTAGTAAAACTCACACGTATTCAATATCATAGGCATTTTTAGACATTTTGCATGTTTGGATTAGGAATTATATTGAATACATTTTTATTGTTTTTTTCGCTTTGTCTCCGGATTCTAAATACATTACTGTCAAATTGGGTAAAATTTTTTATTTAGTTTTTGCAAACCTTGCCAAATGTTTTTTTTTTTTCAGGAAAACTCCCAAAATGCATTATTTCAGGCATTATTAGCCATCTTTCATGTGTGGTGTAGGAGTTATGTTTAAATGACTGTCATATTGAGTGTTACATTATTCTGTCATATTGAGTAAAACCTCATTTTTGTATTTGCAAACCATAAAAAAATACTGCATCTAGTAAAACATTTTGAACGTTTGAATTAGGAATTATGTTGGAATACCCTTTAATTGCTTTTGTCGCATTATCTCAGGATTCTAAGTACATTACTGTCAAATTAGTAGAAAAATACTTTTTGTTTTCGCCAACCTTACCAAATGTATTTTTTCCAGAAAAACTCTCAAAGATACATTTCTTCAGGCATTTTTAGACACGTTGCATTTCTACTTTTGGAGTTATGTTTCAAAAACTGTCATTTTGAATGTGACCAATATGAGGCCAGGAAAACCAAATTTTTGTATTTGTGAACCTCTCCAAAATACCTGATTCTGTTAAAACTCACATAAATTCAATATTATAGGCTTTTTAAACACATTTCAAGTTTGGTTTTGGAGTTATGATTATAAACCTTTCATATTTAATATGACAGTTACACTGTTATATTGCATAAAAAAACAACTTTTGTCTTTGCTAACCTTACAAAAGATCATTTTTCTAGTACAACTAACAAAATTACACATCTCTACGCATTATTAGCCATTTTTCATGTGTTGTTTAGAAGTTATGTTTGAATACATTTTTATTGCTTTTTTCACATTATCTCAGGATTCCAAGAACATTATAGTCATATTAAGTAAAAAACTACTTTTTGCATTTGCAAGATTTAAAAAAGCATATATTTCGAGTAAAAATCCAAAAGATGCATTATTTCAGGCATTATTAGCCATTTTTCATGTGTGGTGTAGGAGTTATGTTTAAATAACTGTCATATTGAGTGTTAGTATACAGTTATATTGAGTAAAACCTCATTTTTGTATTTGCAAACAATAGAAAAACAACTGTATCTAGTAAAACTCATATGTATTTAATATCACAGGCCTTTTTAGACATTTTGCACGTTTGGATCAGGAATTATGTTGGAATATATTTTTATTGCTTTTTTCGCATTATCTCAGGATTATAAGTACATTACAGTCAAATTTAGTAAAAAAAATACTTTCTGTTTTTGCAAACATTACCAAATGGGTTTTTTTCCATTAAAACTCTCAAAGATACATATCTTCAGGCATTATTAGACATTTAGCATTTCTACTTTTGGAGTTATGTTTCAAAAACAGTCATTTTGAGTGTGACCAATATGAGGCCAGTAAAACCTAATTGTTGTATTTGTGAACCTTTCCAAAATACCTGATTCTGTTAAAACTCACATGATTTCAATATTACAGGATTTTTAAGACAAATTTCAAGTTTGGTTTTGGAGTTATGATTATAAACCTTTCATAATTAATATGACAGTTACACTGTTATATTGAATAAAAAAAACTAACTTGTGTCTTTGCAAACCTTACAAAAGATTATTTTTCTAGTACAACTAACAAAAATACACATCTCTAGGCATTATCAGCAATTTTTCATGTGCTGTTTAGAAGTTATGTTTGAATACAATTTTATTACTTTTTTCGCATTATGTCAGGATTGTAAGAACATTATTGTCATATTAAGTAAAAAACGCCTTTACTCATTTGAAAGATTTAAAAAAGCATATGTTTCGAGTAAAACTCCCAAAGATGCATTATTTCAGGCATTATTAGCTATTTTTCATGTGTGGTGTAGGAGTTATGTTTAAATAACTGGCATATTAACTGTTACAGTGTTACATATTGAGTAGAACCTAAATTTTGTATTTGCAAACCATAGAAAAACAACTGTATCTAGTAAAACTAACATTATTTCAATATCACAGGCATTTTTAGACATTTTGCACGTTTGGATTAGGAATCATATTGGAATACATTTTCATTGCTTTTTTCTTATTATCTCAGGATTCTAAGAACATTATATTCATATTGAGTAAAAAACTACTTTTTGCATTTGCAAGATTTAAAAAAGCATATATTTCGAGTAAAAATCCAAAAGATGCATTATTTCAGGCATTATTAGCCATTTTTCATGTGTGGTGTAGGAGTTATGTTTAAATAACTGTCATATTGAGTGTTACAGTATACAGTTATATTGAGTAAAACCTCATTTTTGTATTTGCAAACAATAGAAAAACAACTGTATCTAGTAAAACTCATATGTATTTAATATCACAGGCATTTTTAGACATTTTGCACGTTTGGATTAGGAATTATGTTGGAATACATTTTTATTGCTTTTTTCGCATTATCTCAGGATTATAAGTACATTACTGTCAAATTTAGTAAAAAAATACTTTTTGTTTTCGCAAATCTTACCAAATTTTTTTTTTCCAGTAAAACTGTCTAAGATACATTTCTTCAAGCATTATTAGACATTTTGCATTTCTACTTTTTGAGTTATGTTTCAAAAACTGTCATTTTGCGTGTGACCAATATGAGGCCGGCAAAACCTAATTGTTGTATTTGTGAACATTTCCAAAATACCCGAGTCTGCTAAAACCCACATAAATTCAACATTACAGGCTTTTTTAGACAAATTTCAAGTTTGTTTTTGGAGTTATGATTATAAACCTTTCATATTTAATATGACAGTTACACTGTTATATTGAATAAAAAAAACTAACTTGTGTCTTTGCAAACCCTACAAAAGATTATTTTTCTAGTACAACTAACAAAAATACACATCCCTAGGCATTATTAGCCATTTTTCATGTGTTGTTTTGAAATTATGTTTGAATACATTTTTTTGCTTTTTTTGCATTATCTCAGGATTCTAAGACTATTATAGTCATATTGAATAAAAAACTACTTTTTGCATCTGCAAGATTTAAAAAAGCATATGTTTCGAGTAAAACTCCCAAAGATGCATTATTTCAGGCATTATTAGCCATTTTTCATGTGTGGTGTAGGAGTTATGTTTAAATAACTGTCATATTGAGTGTTACAGTATACAGTCATATTGAGTAAAACCTCATTTTTGTATTTACAAACCATAGAAAAACAACTGTATCTAGTAAAACTCACATGTATTCAATATCACAGGCATTTTTAGACATTTTGCACGTTTGGATTAGGAATTATGTTGGAATACATTTGTATTGCTTTTTTCGCAATACAAATGTCAAATTGAGTAAAAAATAAAAATTTGTTTTTGCAAACCTTACCAAATTATTTTTTTTCAGGAAAACTCTCAAAGATGCATTTCTACAGTTATTATTAGACATTATACATGTGTATTTTTGGAGTTATGTTTTAAAAACTGTAATTTTGAGTGTGACCAATATGAGGCCAGTAAAACCTAAGCTTTGTATTTGTGATTCTTTCCAAAATACCTGATTCAGGTAAAACTCACATACATTCAACATTAAGGCTTTTTAAGACAAATTTCATGTTTGGTTTTGGAGTTATTATTATAAACCTTTCACATTTAGTATGACAATCCTCCGGAGGCAGCAGACAGGTACCGTCAGGCTAAACATATTTGAAGCCTGGTATATAAAGGTTTATGCTTTTACTAACAATTTAACATTTTTCTCTGTAATATGGCACACGCTGGTGAGTGCAAGACATACTTGATCAACAGCCAACAGCCACACAGGTCACACTGACGGTGGCCGTACAAACAAATTTCACACTGTTACAAATATGCGCCACACTGTGAACCCTCATCAAACAAGAATGACAAACACATTTCGGGAGAACATCTTCACCGTAACACAAAATAAACACAAAAGAACAAATACCCAGAATGCCATGCAGCGCTACTCTTCCGGGCTACACCCCAGCAACCACCAAACCCCGCCCGCCTCAACTGACGCAAGGAGGGGGACCGTGATGTGGGGTGGTGGCAGGGGTGTAGCCCGGAAGAGTAGCGCTGCATGGAATTCTGGGTATTTGTTCTTTTGTGTTTATTTTGTGTTACGGTAAAGATGTTCTCCCGAAATGTGTTCGTCATTCTTGTTTGATGTGGTTTCACAATATTGGCGCATATTTGTAACAGTGTTAATTTTTTTTGTACAGCTCCCGTCAGTGTGATTTGTAATGCTGTTAATCAAGTACGTCTTGTAGTCAACATTGTACAACCAACAAATCCTCGCATAACATGCGTGCGGCCCCCTCGGCATGCTGTTGGTTTGCTGAATGAGCGAACACGACAAAAGGTTGTCAGGGAAGTTGAAGGCAGTGCTGTCACAGAACCACATTAAAATGTTTGTCCGGTCGATATAGGTACAATCCATTGCGAGGGTCACAGGAAGCCTCTCGTTAAAATTGGGAGTATGTTGCTAGGTCTGGATGGTCATTCAAAGAAGCTGAATCCACTTTTCATGTAGTTTCAGCATCCAGTGGCCCCCTATTTTAACAATTCAGAAAGAGTGTAAAATAATGGTATTTTTCTGTGGAAATACCAGCATTGTCACTTTATTAAAGTTGGTTGATCATATTAATTTGGAAAAACTCTGTAGAATAAAAGTATTTTTCTGCAAAACTGTTTGCATCAATACTTTATTAAAGGTTGTTGACCTTAATAATATTGTAAAAATCTGTAAAATTAAGATATTTTTCCGCAAAACGTTTCATGAAAATTTCTGTAAATATAATGTTTTTGATTATTATTTGGTTTGCAATGTTTTACTTAAATTTTATAGTTTTCGTTTGGCAGCCATATCTGCCAGTAGATGACAGTTTGTTTTACAGAATTTTTTTTTGTGTGTGTATAGACATTTATCTTTGTCAGTTTTACTAGAAAAAATATATTTTTTAAGGTTCTCAAACACACAAGGTACACTGTAAAAAAAAAAAATCTGTAAAAAAACTAATCTACTGGTAGCTACGGCTGCCAAATGAAAACCATAAAATTAAAGTAAAACACTGTAGACCAAATAATGATCTAAAACATTATATTTACAGAAATTTTCATTAAACGTTTTGTGGAAAAATATGAACATTTTTCAGATTTTTACTAAATTGTTAAGATCAACCACCTTTAATAAAGTGACAATGCAAACAGTTCTGCAGAAAAATACCTTTTTTCTACAGAGTTTTTCCAATTAATTACGATCAACCAACTTTAATGGAGTGACAATGCTGGCGGTTCCACAGAAAAACATGATTATTTTACAGATTTTTTCTGAATTATTAAGATCAAGAGTCTCAAACTCAGTTTACCGGGGGGCTATAGTGTGTAGAAACTACGTGAAAAGTGAATTCACCTTCCTTTAATGGCAATACTGACATGGCAACATACTTGCCAATCTTTACAGGAGACTCCCTGTGACCGTAGTGAAGGGCTATCCGATATCGACTGGACAAGTATCTTTAAGGCCTGCTGTGACAGTACTGCAAGTGGTGTTTTGTTATTAGACTTTTGTGCTAGTCATAGGTTGTCCATAACATACTTGATCAACAGCTATATAGCTCACACTGACGGTGGCTGTCCAAAAAATGTTAACATTGTTACAAATATGCACCACATATTGTGAACCCACATCAAACAAGAATGACAAACACATTTTGGGAGAACATCTTCACCGTAACACAAAATAAACACAAAAGAACAAATACCCAGAATTCCATGCAGTGCTACTCTTCCGGGCTACACCCCCGCCACCACCCCACATCACCGCCCCCCTCCATGTGTCGGTTGAGGTGGGCGGGGTTTGGTGGTTGCGGGGGTGTAGCCCGGGCGAGTAGCGCTGCATGGCATTCTGGGTATTTGTTATTTTGTGTTTATTTTGTGTTACGGTGAAGATGTTCTCGCGAAATGTGTTTGTCATTCTTGTTTGATGTGGGTTCACAGTGTGGCGCATATTTGTAACAGTGTAAAATTTGTTTGTATGGCCACCGTCAGTGTGACTTGTATGGCTGTTGGAGCCAGATGAGGTGGTTCGGGCATCTGGTCAGGATGCCACCCACACCCCACCCTAGGGAGGCGATTAGGGCATGTCCAACCGGTAGGAGGCCACGGGGAAGATCCAGGACACGCTGGGAAGACTTTGTCTCCCGGCTGGCCTGGCAACGCTTCGGGATTCCCTGGGTAGGAGCTAGACGAAGTGGCTTGGGAGTGGGAAGGCTGGGCTTTCCTGCTTAGGCTGCTGCCCCCGCGACCCCACTTCTGATAAGCGGAAGAAGATGGAGGCAATTGTGTTCTTCTGGCTCTTAGATCCCAAACGCTTAAAGTCCCTGTGACACTTTTTAGTCTTTGTTACAATCAGCCGCTCTCTTTCTTCTTTCTAATGCATCAAAAAAATGTGTACTCATACCCGGAAGTAGCTTCCTTATATCCGTCCACAGACCAAACGAGACACTTCAAAATAAAAGTATGCCCACATACTGTTTAAAAGGGTGCTGCTCGTTTTTCGTATGTGGGTAACAACATTGAACTATCTATAAATGGTTGATTTTTAGAGGCTAGTAAGATAAAGTGTTGTACCTGACAAGTTTGGGCTACCTTGCTTCTGCAGCCTTCATAGGAAGTGTCACATGATGTTAGCGTGACGTTGTCTGTGACGTGTTGTATGGATTGTTTTGATTGATACTTTTATTAATAGATTGCCAAGTACAGTACATATTCCGTACAATTGACCACTAAATGGTAACACCCCAATAAGTTTTTCAACTTGTTTAAGTCGGGGTCCACGCTAATCAATTCATGGTAAAAAAAAGTGATTCCCTTGACCGAGCATCAAACCCGGATCGCGACGGTGAGCGCATTGAATCCTAACCACTAGACTGTACCATCAAGTACAGCCAGGAACAACACTTTACGTTACTAACCAATATAAATAAACCATTTATATATACACGTCAGTAGGCTAAATGAACCTCTTCAACATAACATTTAACTATGTTCAATGGTTCAACCGCCACCTGCCCGAATCTATTTAAAATATATTTTTTCATCAAGTCACCCGCCCAACCTGCTGTTTATCCGCGGACTCCACGGTTGTGACCGTAAACCGCGCATCTCTACTAGATACAGTTGTTTTTTTATTGTTTGCAAATACAAAAATTTGGTTTTACTCAATATGACTGTATACAATATGACAGTTATTTTTACATAACTCCTACACCACACATGAAAAATGGCTAATAATGCCTGAAAAAATGCATCTTTGGGAGTTTTACTCGAAACATATGCTTTTTTAAATCTTGCAAATGCAAAAAGTAGTTTTTTACTCAATATGACAATAATGTTCTTAGAATCTTGAGATAATGTGACAAAAGCAATAAAAATGTTTTCAAACATCCCTTCTAAAGAACAAATGCAAAATGACTAATAATGCCTAGAGATATGTATCTTTGTTCGCGGTACTAGAAAAATTGTATTTTGTAAAAAGTATGTTTTTACTCAATTTGACAAGAATGTACATACAAGTCTGAGATATTGCAAGAAAAAAGCAATACAAATGTATTCCAGCATAATTCCTAATCCAAACGTGCAAAATGTGTAAAAATGCCTGTGATATTGAATCCATTTGAGTTTTACTAGACACAGTTGTTTTTTTTATGGTTCGCAAATACAAACATTTGGTTTTACTCAATACACGGGCAAAATGTCTAATAATGCCTGAAGAAATGTATCATTTTGAGTTTTACTGGGAAAAAAAACATATAGTAAGATGTGCAAAAACAAAAAGTAATTTTTTTACCCAATTTCACAGTAATGTACTGAGAATCCTGAGCTAATGCGAAAAAAGCAATGAAATGTCCTCCAACATAATTACTAATCCAAACGTGCAAAATGTCTAAAAATGCCTGCGATATTGAATCCATGTGAGTTTTACTAGATGCAGTTGTTTTTTTATGGTTTGCAAATACAAAAATTTGGTTTTACTCAATATGACTGTATACTGTAACACTCAATATGACAGTTATTTAAACATAATTCCTACACCACACATGAACAATGGCTAATAATGCCTGAAAGAATGCATCTTTGGGAGTTTTGCTGGAAACATATGCTTTTGTAAATCTTGCAAATGCAAAAACTAGTTTTTTACTCAATATGACAATCATTTTTTTAGAATCCTGAGATAATGCTAAAAAAGCAATACAAATGTATTCAAACATAACTTCTAAACAACACATGCAAATTGGCTAATAATACCTACACTGTAAAAAAAATCATATTTTTATGGTTAATTTACTCTAAATTTCTACTGTAATTTTTCTTTTTTTTTCAAATAGGTTATAAAACTGAAGAATTGAAGACATTATCTGTAAATAAACAAACTGTCTGTTATTTTAAGTAATATGCCAGTATTGACAAACTATGTATATTACTATTTTTTATTACAGAAAAATACCAAATCAATAATACATATCATTTTCTGTTTTCCCAAATTACTTTCAAATTCATGTAAAATTACAGTAATTAACTTCCATTTAACATGTACTTGTTATATAAAAGTCCATGTCCATATTAACAATCTACCAGTTTTGTATGTAATTTAAAGGAATATCTTATTTTTTTTAATATGTATGTGTATTTTTGTTGAAAAATATTTGTAGCCTGTCATATAAAGGTTTATGCTTGTACAAACAATTTAAGATTTTTCTCTGTAATATGACACACGTTGGTGAGTGCAAGACATACTTGATCTACAGCCAACAGCCACACAGGTCACACTGACGGTGGCCATACAAATATATTTAACACTGTTACAAATATGCGCCACACCGTGAACCCACATCAAACAAGAATGACAAACACATTTCACGAGAACATCTTCACCGTAACACAAAATAAACACAAAACAATAAATACCCAGAATGCCAAGCAGCGCTACTCTTCCGGGCTACACCCCCGC
Source organism: Nerophis ophidion (assembly GCF_033978795.1). NCBI lineage: Eukaryota > Metazoa > Chordata > Actinopteri > Syngnathiformes > Syngnathidae > Nerophis > Nerophis ophidion. Next base: position 102,094 of record NW_026907041.1, on the reverse strand, counting down.
AGCCACCAAACCCCGCCCACCTCAACCAACACATGGAGGGGGGCGGTGATGTGGGGTGGTGGCGGGGGTGTAGCCCGGAAGAGTAGCGCTGCATGGAATTCTGGGTATTTGTTCTTTTGTGTTTATTTTGTGTTACGGTGAAGATGTTCTCCCAAAATGTGTTTGTCATTCTTGTTTGATGTGGGTTAGCATTGTGTCGCATATTTGTAACAATGTTAAAAATTGTTGTTTAGGGCTTCACGGTAGCAGAGGGGTTAGTGCGTCTGCCTCACAATACAAAGTTCCTGCAGTCCTGGGTTCAAATCCAGGCTCGGGATCTTTCTGTGTGGAGTTTGCATGTTCTCCCCGTGAATGCGTGGGTTCCCTCCGGGTACTCCGGCTTCCTCCCACTTCCAAAGACATGCACCTGGGGATAGGTTGATTGGCAACACAAAATTGGCCCTAGTGTTTGAATGTGAGTGTGAATGTTGTCTGTCTATCTGTCTTGGCCCTGCGATGAGGTGGCGACTTGTCCAGGGTGTACCCCGCCTTCCGCCCGATTGTAGCTGAGATAGGCGCCAGCGCCCCCCCGCGACCCCAAAAGGGAATAAGCGGTAGAAAATGGATGGATGGATACTTTAGGCAAGCTGTTAGTTTGCTGAATTAGTGAGCACAAAGCAAGATTGTCAAGGAAGTTGAAGGCAATGTTGTCACAGGCATCACCTTAAAATGATTGTCACACTGATAAATAAACAATACTCTACGAGATACACAAGAGGTCTCTTTATATTTCGGGAGGATTGGCAAACATGTTGCTAAGTCTAGATTGCCATTCAAAGAAGGTGAATCCACTTTTCATGTAGTTTCAGCATCCGGTGGACCCTAGTTAAATTGAATTAGAAACCCCTGATCTTAACAACTCAAAAAGTCTGTAAAATAATAGCATTTTTCTGTGGTACTGCCAGCATTGTCACATCATTAAAGTTGGTTGATCTTATTAATTTGGAAAAACCCTGTGGAATAAAAGTATTTTTCTGCAAAACTATTTGCATCGTTATTTTATTAAAGGTGGTTGAATTTAATAATTTGGTAAAAGTCTGTAAAATTACGATATTTTTCCGCAAAACGTTTCATGAAAATTTCTGTAAGTATGTTTTTGATTATTATTTGGTTTACAATGTTTTACTTAAATTTTATAGTTTTCGTTTGGCAGTCGTATCTGCCAGTAGATGACAGTTTTTTTTACAGAATTTTTTTTACAGTGTAGAGACATTGATCTTTTTCAGTTTTACTAGAAAAAATATATTTTTTAAGGTTCTCAAACACACAAGGTACACTGTAAAAAAAAATCTGTAAAAAAAACTGTAATCTACTGGCAGCTACGTCTACCAAATGAAAACCATAAAATTAAAGTAAAACACTGTATACCAAATAATGAACTAAAACATATTTACAGAAATTTTCATTAAACGTTTTGCGGAAAAGTATAAACAAATTTCAGATTTTTACTAAATTGTTAAGATCAAAAACATTTAATAAAGTGACGATGCAAACAGCTCTGCTGGAAAATACCTTCTTTCTACAGAGTTTTTCCAATTAGTTACGATCAACCAACTTTAATGGAGTGACAATGCTGGCAGTTCCACAGAAAAATACCATTATTTTACAGATTTTTTCTGAATTATTAAGTTCAGGGGTCTCAAACTCAGTGTACAGGGGGGCTACAGTGTGTAGAAACTACGTGAAGAGTGGATTCACCTTCTTTGAATGGCTATACCGACCTGGCAACATACTTGCCAATTTTTACAGGAGACTCCCTGTGTTTTTCTATGGTTTGCAAACAAAACATTTAGGTTTTACTCAATATGACTGTATACGGTAACACTCAATATGACGATTATTTAAACATAACTCTTACACCACAATGCAAAATGTCTAATAATGCCTAAAGAAATGCATCTTTGAGAGTTTTCCTGAAAAAAAAAACATTTGGCAAGGTTTGCAAAAACAAAATATAATTTTTTACTCAATTTGACAGTAATGTACTTAGATTCCTGAGATAAAGCGAAAAAAACAATAAAAATGTATTCCAACATAATTCCTAATCAAAACTTGCAAAATGTCTAAAAATGCCTATGATATTGAATACATGTGAGTTTTACTAGATACAGTTGTTTTTCTATGGTTTGCAAATACAAAATTTAGGTTTTACTCAAAATGACTGTATACTGTAACACTCAATATGACAGTTATTTAAACATAACTCCTACACCACACATGAAAAATGGCTAATAATGCCTGAAATAATGGGAGTGTTACTCGAAACATATGGTTTTTTATATCTTGCAAATGCAAAAAGTAGTTTTTTATTCAATATGACTATAGTAGTCTTAGAATCCTGAGATAATGCAAAAAAAGCAATAAAAATGTATTCAAACATAACTCCTACACCACACATGAAAAATGGCTAATAATGCCTGAAATAATGGATCTTTGGGAGTTTTACTCGAAGCATATGCTTTTTTAAATCTTGCAAATGCAAAAAGTAGTTTTTTACTCAATATGACTATAATGTTCTTAGAATCCTGAGATAATGCGAAGAAAAAAAAAAGGTATTCAAACATAACTTTTAATCCAAACGTGTAAAATGTCTAAAAATGCCTGTGATTTTGAATAAATGTTAGTTTTACTAGATACAGTTGTTTTTTTTATAGTTTGCAAAAACAAAAATGAGGTTTTACTCAATATGACTGTATACTGTCATATTGGGCGTTACAGTATACTGTCATATTGAGTAAAACCTAGTTTTTGTATTTGTGATTCTTTCCAAAATACCCGATTCTGGTAAAACTCACATAAATTCAATATTACATGCTTTTTTAGACAAATTTCACGTTTAGTTTTGGAGTTATGATTATAAACCTTTCATATTAGTATGACGGTTACACTCTTATATTGAATAAAAAAACTAACTTGTGTCTTTGCAAACCTTACACAAGATAATTTTTCTAGTACAACTAACAAAAATACATATCTCTAGGCAACACATGCCATTTTGCATGTGTTGTTTAGAAGTTATGTTGGAATACATTTGTATTGCTTTTTTCGCATTATCTCAGGATTCTAAGACTATTATAGTTATATTGAATAAAAAACTACTTTTTGCATTTGCAAGATTTAAAAAAGCATATGTTTCGAGTAAAACTCCCATTATTTCAGGCATTATTAGCCATTTTTCATGTGTGGTGTAGGAGTTATGTTTAAATAACTGTCATATTTAGTGTTACAGTATTCAGTCATATTGAGTAAAACCTCAATTTTGTATTTGCAAACCATAGAAAAACAACTGTATCTAGTAAAACTCACAATGTTCAATATCATAGGCATTTTTAGAACTTTTGCAAGTTTTGATTAGGAATTATGTTGGAATACATTTTTATTGTTTTTTTCCTTTTATCTCAAGTATGTTGCCAGGTCGGTATAGCCATTCAAAGAAGGCTAATCCACTCTTCACATAGTTTCTACACACTGTAGCCCCCCTGTACACTGAGTTTGAGACCCCTGAACTTAATAATTCAGAAAAAATCTGTAAAATAATGGTATTTTTCTGTGGAACTGCCATCATTGTCACTCCATTAAAGTTGGTTGATCGTAACTAATTGGAAAAACTCTGTAGAAAAAAGGTATTTTCCAGCAGAGCTGTTTGCATCGTCACTTTATTAAAGGTGGTTGATCTCAACAATTTAGTAAAAATCTGAAATTTGTTTATACTTTTCCGCAAAACGTTTAATGAAAATTTCTGTAAATATGTTTTAGTTCATTATTTGGTATACAGTGTTTTACTTTAATTTTATGGTTTTCATTTGGTAGACATAGCTGCCAGTAGATTACAGTTTTTTTTACAGATTTTTTTTTACAGTGTACCTTGTGTGTTTGAGAACCTTAAAAAATATATTTTTTCTAGTAAAACTGAAAAAGATCAATGTCTCTACACTGTAAAAAAAATTCTGTAAAAAAAAAACTGTCATCTACTGGCAGATACGACTGCCAAACGAAAACTATAAAATTTAAGTAAAACATTGTAAACCAAATAATAATCGAAAACATACTTACAGAAATTTTCATGAAACGTTTTGCGGAAAAATATCGTAATTTTACAGACTTTTACCAAATTATTAAATTCAACCACCTTTAATAAAGTAACGATGCAAATAGTTTTGCAGAAGAATAATTTTATTCCACAGGGTTTTTACAGGCTTTTTTAGACAAATTTCACGTTTAGTTTTGGAGTTATGATTATAAACCTTTCATATTTAGTATGACAGTTACACTGTTATATGGAATAAAAAAACTAACTTGTGTCTTTGCAATCCTTACAAAAGATAATTTTTCTAGTACAACTAACAAAAATACATATCTCTAGGCATTATTAGCCTATTTGCATAAGTTGTTTAGAAGTTATGTTGGAATACATTTTTATTGCTTTTTTCGCATTATCTCAGGATTCTAAGACTATTATAGTCATATTGAATAAAAAACAACTTTTTGCATTTGCAAGATTTTAAAAAGCATATGCTTCGAGTAAAACTCCAAAAGATGCATTATTTCAGGCATTATTAGCCATTTTTCATGTGTGGTGTAGGAGTTATGTTTAAATAACTGTCATATTGAGTGTTACAGTATACAGTCATATTGACTAAAACCTCATTTTTGTATTTGCAAACCATATAAAAACAACTGTATCTAGTAAAACTCACATGTATTCAATATCACAGGCATTTTTAGACATTTTGCACGTTTGGATTAGGAATTATGTTGGAATACATTTTTATTGTTTTTTTCGCTTTATCTCAGGATTCTAAGAACATTGTCAAATTGAGTAAAAAATTATATTTTGTTTTTTCAGGAAAACTCTCAAAGATGCATTTCTTCAGGCATTATTAGACATTTTGCATGCATATTTTTGGAGTTTTGTTTCAAAAACCGTCATTTTGAGTGTGACCAATATGAGGCCCGTACAATTGACCACTAAATGGTAACACCCCAATAAGTTTTTCAACTTGTTTAAGTCGGGGTCCAGGCTAATCAATTCATGATTAAAAAAAAGTGATTTCCTTCACCGAGCATCAAACCCGGATCGCGACGGTGAGCGCATTGAATCCTAACCACTAGACTGTAGCATCAAGTACAGCCAGGAGCAACACTTTACGTTACTAACCAATATAAATAAACCATTTATATATACACGTCAGTAGGTTAAATGAAACTCTTCAACATAACATTTCACTATGTATATATATTTCCCAATGGTTCAACCGCCACCTGCCCGAATCTATTTAAAATCTATTTTTTCGTCAATTCACCCGCCCGACCTGCTGTTTATCCGCGGACTCCACGGTTGTGACCGTAAACCGCGCATCTCTACTGGATACAGTTGTTTTTTTATTGTTTGCTAATACAAAAATTTGGTTTTACTCAATATGACTGTTTACAATATGACAGTTATTTTTACATAACTCCTACACCACACATGAAAAATGGCTAATAATGCCTGAAAAAATGCACCTTTGGGAGTTTTACTCGAAACATATGCTTTTTTAAATCTTGCAAATGCAAAAAGTAGTTTTTTACTCAATATGACAATAATGTTCTTAGAATCTTTAGATAATGTGACAAAAGCAATAAAAATGTTTTCAAACATCCCTTCTAAACAATAAATGCAAAATGACTAATAATGCCTGGAGATATGTATCTTTGTTAGCGGTACTAGAAAAATTATATTTTGTAAAAAGTATGTTTTTACTCAATTTGACAAGAATGTACATACAATTCTGAGATATTGTAAAAAAAAAAGCAATACAAATGTATTCCATCATAATTCCTAATCCAAACATGCAAAATGTCTAAAAATGTCTGTGATATTGAATCCATTTGAGTTTTACTAGACACAGTTGTTTTTTTATGGTTCGCAAATACAAACATTTGGTTTTACTCAATACACGGGCAAAATGTCTAATAATGCCTGAAGAAATGTATCATTTTGAGTTTTACTGGAAAAAAAACATATGGTAAGGTTTGAAAAAACAAAAAGTAATTTTTTACCCAATTTCACAGTAATGTACTGAGAATCCTGAGCTAATGCGAAAAAAGCAATGAAATGTCCTCCAACATAATTCCTAATCCAAACGTGCAAAATGTCTAAAAATGCCTGCGATATTGAATCCATGTGAGTTTTACTAGAAGCAGTTGTTTTTTTATGGTTTGCAAATACAAAAATTTGGTTTTACTCAATATGACTGTATACTGTAAGACTCAATATGACAGTTATTTAAACATAATTCCTACACCACACATGAACAATGGCTAATAATGCCTGAAGGAATGCGTCTTTGGGAGTTTTGCTGGAAACATATGCTTTTGTAAATCTTGCAAATGCAAAAACTAGTTTTTTACTCAATATGACAATCATTTTTTTAGAATCCTGAGATAATGCTAAAAAAGCAATACAAATAAATTCAAACATAACTTCAAAACAACACATGCAAAATGGCTAATAATGCCTACACTGTAAAAAAAATTCATATTTTTATGGTTAATTTACTTTAAATTTCTACTGTATTTTTTTTTTAAAAATAGGTTATAAAACAGAAGAATTGAAAACATTATCTGTAAATTAACAAATTGTCTGTTATTTTAAGTAATATGCCAGTATTGACAAACTATGTATATTACTATTTTTTATTACAGAAAAATACCAAATCAATAATACATATCATTTTCTGGTTTGGTAAGGTTGGCGAAAACAAAAAGTATTTTTCTACTAATTTGACAGTAATGTACTTAGAATCCTGAGATAATGCAAAAAAAGCAATTTAAAGGTATTCCTACATAATTCCTAATTCAAACGTTCAAAATGTCTAAAAATGCCTGTGATATTGAATAAATGTGAGTTTTACTAGATATAGTTTTTTTTTATGGTTTGCAAATACAAAATTTAGCATACATTTTTTTAAATTTTGCAAATGCAAAAAGTTGTTTTTTACTCAACATGACTATAATGCTCTTAGATTCCTGAGATAATGCAAAAAAAGCAATAAAAATGTATTCAACAAAACTCCTAATCCAAACGTGCAAAATGTCCTAAAATGCCTGTGATATTGAATTAATGTTAGTTTTACTAGATACAGTTGTTTTTCTATGGTTTGCAAATACAAAATTTAGGTTTTACTCAATGTGACTGTATACTGTAACACTCAATATGACAGTTATTTAAACATAACTCCTACACCACACATGCAAAATGTCTAATAATGCCTGAAGAAATGCATCTTTGAGAGTTTTCCTGAAAAAAAAAAGCATTTGGCAAGGTTTGCAAAAACCAAAAAATAATGTTTTACTCAATTTGACAGTAATGTACTTAGAATCCTGAGATAATGCGAAAAAAGAAATAAAATTGTATTCAAACATAACTTCCAAACAACGCATGAAAAATGGCTGATAATGCCGAGACATGTGTATTTTTGTTAGTTGTACTAGAAAATGTGTCTTTTTAAGGTTAGCAAAGACACAAGTTAGTTTTTTTATTCAATATAACAGTGTAACTATCATACTAAATATTAAAGTTTTATAATCATAACTCCAAAACCAAACTTGAAATGTGTCTTAAAAAGCCTGTAATATTGAATTTATGTGAGTTTTAACAGAATCAGGTATTTTGGAGAGGTTCACAAATACAAAAATTAGGTTTTCCTGGCCTCATATTGGTCACACTCAAAATGACAGTTTTTGAAACATAACTCCTAAAGTAGAAATGCAACATGTCTAAAAATGCCTGAAGAAATGTATCTTTGAGAGTTTTTCTGGAAAAAAAAAACATTTGGTAAGGTTGGCGAAAACAAAAAGTATTTTTCTAGTAGTTACATTATACAATATGACTGTATAATGTAACACTCAATTTGACAGTTATTTAAACATAACTCCTACACCACACATGCAAAATGTCTAATAATGCCGGAAGAAATGCATCTTTGAGAGTTTTCCTGAAAAAAAAAAAACATTTGGCAAGGTTTGCAAAAACAAAATAATTTTATTTTACTCAATTTGACGGTAATGTACTTAGAATCCGGAGATAAAGCCAAAAAAACAATAAAAATGTATTCAAACATAATTCTTAATCCAAACGTGCAAAATTTCTAAAAATGCCTATGATATGGAATACGCGTGAGTTTTACTAGATGCAGTTGTTTTTCTATGGTTTGCAAATACAAAAAGGAGATTTTAGTCAATATGACTGTATACTGTAACACTCAATATGACAGTTTTTTAAACATAGTTCCTACACCACACATTAAAAATGGCTAATAATGCCTGAAATAATGCATCTTTTGGAGTTTTACTCGAAGCATAAGCTTTTTTAAATTTTGCAAATGCAAAAAGTAGTTTTTTACTCAACATGACTATAAAGTTCTTAGATTCCTAAGATAATGCGAAAAAAGCAATAAAATCATAACTCCTAATCCAAACGTGCAAAATGTCTAAAAATGCCTTTGATATTGAATACGTGTGAGTTTTACTAGATACAGTTGTTTTTCTATGGTTTGCAAATACACAATTTAGATTGTGCTCAGTGTGACTGTATACTGTAACACTCAATATGACAGTTATTTAAACATAACTCCTACAAACACACATGCAAAATGTCTAATACTGCCTGAAGAAATGCATCTTTGAGAGTTTTCCTGAAAAAAACATTTGGCAAGGTTTGCAAAAACAAAATATAATTTTTTACTCAATTTGACAGTAATGTACTTAGAATCCTGAGATAAGGCGAAAAAAAAGCAATAAAAATGTATTCAAACATGACTTCCAAACAACGCATGTAATATGGCTGATAATGCCTAGAGATGTGTATTTTTGTTAGTTCTACTAGAAAATTGATCTTTTGTAAGGTTAGCAAAGACACAAGTTAGTTTTTTTATTCCATATAACAGTGTAACTGTCAAACTAAATATGAAAGGTTTATAATCATAACTCCAAAACCAAACTTGAAATTTGTCTAAAAAAGCCTGTAATATTGAATTTACGTGAGTTTTACCAGAATCTGGTATTTTGGAAAGAATCACAAATACAAACATTCGGTTTTACTGGCCTCATATTGGTCACACTCAAAATGACAGTTTTTGAAACAAAAATCCAAAAATATGCATGCAAAATGTCTAATAATGCCTGAAAAAAGGCATCTTTGAGAGTTTTCCTGAAAAAAAAAACATTTGACAAGGTTTGCAAAAAACAAAATATATTTTTTTACTCAATTTGACAGTAATGTACTTAGAATCCTGAGATAAGGCGAAAAAAAACAATAAAAATGTATTCCAACATAATTCCTAATCCAAACGTGAAAAATGTCTAAAAATGCCTGTGATATTGAATACATGTGAGTTTTACTAGATACAGTTGTTTTTCTATGGTTTGCAAATACAAAAATGAAGTTTTAGTCATTATGACTGTATACTGTAACACTCAATATAACAGTTATTTAAACATAAATCCTACACAAAACATAAATAATGGCTAATAATGCCTGAAAAAATGCATCTTTGGGAGTTTTACTGGAAGCATATGCTTTTTTAAATTTTGCAAATGCAAAAAGTTGTTTTTTAATCAATATGACTATAATGTTCTTAGAATCCTGAGATAATGCGAAAAAAGCAATAAAAATGTATTCCAACATAATACCTAATTCAAACGTTTAAAATGTCTAGAAATGCCTTCGATATTGAATAAATGTTAGTTTTACTAGATGCAGTTGTTTTTCTATGGTTTGCAAATACAAAATTGAGGATTTACTCAATATGACTGTATACTGTAACACTCAATATGACAGTTATTTAAACATAACTCCTAAACCACACATGTAAAATGTCTAATAATGCCTGAAATAATGCATCTTTGGGAGTTTTACTCGAAACATATGCTTTTTAAAATTTGGCAAATGCAAAAAGTAGTTTTTTACTCAATATGACTATAATGTTCTTAGAATCCTGGGATAATGCGAAAAAAGCAATAAAAATGTATTCCAACCTTACTCCTAATCCAAACCTGCAAAATGTCTAAAAATGCCTGTGGTATTGAGTAAATGTTAGTTTTTCTGGATACGGTGGTTTTTCTATGGTTTGCAAATACAACATTTAGGTTTTACTCAATATGACTGTATACTGTAACACTCAATATGACAGTTATTTAAACATAACTCCTACACCACACATGAAAAATGGCTAATAATGCCTGAAATAATGCGTCTTTGGGGGTTTCACTCGAAGCATATGCTTTTTTAAATCTTGCAAATGCAAAAAGTAGTTTTTTTCGCAATATGACTATAATGTTCTTAGAATCCTTAGATAATGCAAAAAAAGCAATAAAAATGTATTCCAACATAACTCCTAATCCAAACGTGCAAAATGTCTAAAAATGCCTGTGATAAGGAATACATGTTAGTTTTACTAGATACAGTTGTTTTTTTATGGTTTGCAAATACAAAATTTAGGTTTTACTCAATATGACTGTATACTGTAACACTCAATATGACAGTTATTTAAACATAACTCCTACACCAAACATGAAAAATGGCTAATAATGCCTGAAATAATGCATCTTTGGGGGTTTCAATCGAAGCATATGCTTTTTTAATTCTTGGTAATGCAAAAAGTAGTTTTTTTCGCAATATGACTATAATGTTCTTAAAATCCTGAGATAATGCGAAAAAAGCAATACAAATGTATTCCAACATAACTCCTAATCCAAACGTGCAAAATGTCTAAAAATGTCTGTGATAAGTAATACATGTTAGTTTTACTAGATACAGTTGTTTTTCTATAGTTTGCAAATACAAAATGTATGTTTTACTCAATATGACTGTATACTGTAACACTCAATATGACAGTTATTTAAACATAACTCCTACACCACACATGAAAAATGGCTAATAATGCCTGAAATAATGCATCTTTGGGAGTTTTATTCGAAACATATGCTTTTTTAAATCTTGCAAATGCAAAAAGTAGTTTTTTATTCAATATTACTATAATAGTCTTAGAATCCTGAGATAATGAGAAAAAAGCAATAAAAATGTATTCAAACATAACTTTTAATCAACACATGCAAAATGGCTAATAATGCCTAGAGATATGTATTTTTGTTAGTTGTACTAGAAAAATGATCTTTTGTGAGGTTTGCAAAGACACAAGTTAGTTTTTTTATTCAATATAACAGAATAACTGTCATATTAAATATGAAAGGTTTATAATCATAACTCCAAAATTAAACGTGAAATTTGTCTAAAAAAGCATGTACTATTGAATTTATGTGACTTTTACCAGAATCGGGTATTTTGGAAAGAATCACAAATACAAAAACCAGGTTTTACTCAATATGACTGTATACTGTAACGCCCAATATGACAGTTATTTAAACATAACTCCTACACCACACATGAAAAATGGCTAATAATGCCTGAAATAATGCATCTTTGGGAGTTTTACTCGAAACATATGCTTTTTTAAATCTTGCAAATGCAAAAAGTAGTTTTTATTCAATATGACTATAATAGTCTTAGAATCCTGAGATAATGCGAAAAAAGCAATAAAATGTATTCAAACATAACTTTCAAACAACACATGCAAAATGGCTAATAATGCCTAGAGATATGTATTTTTTTTAGTTGTACTAGAAAAATTATCTTTTTTAAGGTTTGCAAAGACACAAGTTAGTTTTTTTATTCCATATTACAGTGTAACTGTCATACTAAATATCAAAGGTTTATAATCATAACTCCAAAACCAAACTTGAAATTTGTCTAAAAAAGCCTGTAATATATAATTTACGTGAGTTTTACCAGAATCGGGTATTTTGGAAAGAATCACAAATACAAACATTGGGTTTTACTGGCCTCATATTGGTCACACTCAAAATGACAGTTTTTGAAACAAAACTCCAAAAATATGCATGCAAAATGTCTAATAATGCCTGAAGAAATGGATCTTTGAGAGTTTTCCTGAAAAAAACCAAACATTTGGCAATATTTGCAAAAACAAAATATAATTTTTTACTCAATTTGACAGTAATGTACTTAGAATCCTGAGATAAAGCGAAAAAAACAATAAAAATGTATTCCAACATCATTCCTAATCCAAAAGTGCAAAATGTCTAAAAAAGTCTCTGATATTGAATACATGTGAGTTTTACTAGATACAGTTGTTTTTCTATGGTTTGCAAATAGAAAAATGAGGGTTTAGTCAATATGACTGTATACTGTAACACTCAATATGACAGTTATTTAAACATAAGTCCTACATCACACATGGAAAATGGCTAATAATGCCTGAAATAATGCATCTTTGGGGGTTTCACTAGAAGCATATGCTTTTTTAAATCTTGCAAATGCAAAAAGTAGTTTTTTTCTCAATATTACTATAATGTTCTTAGAATCCTGAAATAATGCGAAAAAAGCAATAAAAATTTATTCCAACATAACTCCTAATCCAAACGTGCAAAATGTCTAAAAATGCCTGTGATAAGGAATGCATGTTAGTTTTACTAGATACAGTTGTTTTTGTATGGTTTGCAAATACAAAATGTAGGTTTTACTCAATATGACTGTATACTGTAACACTCAATATGACAGTTATTTAAACATAACTCCTACACCACACATGAAAAATGGCTAATAATGCCTGAAATAATGCATCTTTGGGAGTTTTACTCGAAACATATGCTTTTTTAAATCTTGCAAATGCAACAAGTAGTTTTTATTCAATATGACTATAATAGTCTTAGAATCCTGAGATAATGCGAAAAAAGCAATAAAATGTATTCAAACATAACTTTTAAACAACACATGCAAAATGGCTAATAATGCCTAGAGATATGTATTTTTGTTAGTTGTACTAGAAAAATGATCTTTTGTAAGGTTTGCAAGGACACAAGTTAGTTTTTTTATTCCATATAACAGTGTAACTGTCATACTAAATATGAAAGGTTTATAATCATAACTCCAAAACCAAACTTGAAATTTGTCTAAAAAAGCCTGTAATATATAATTTACGTGAGTTTTACCAGAATCGGGTATTTTGGAAAGAATCACAAATACAAACATTGGGTTTTACTGGCCTCATATTGGCCACACTCAAAATGACAGTTTTTGAAACAAAACTCCAAAAATATGCATGCAAAATGTCTAATAATGCCTGAAGAAATGCATCTTTGAGAGTTTTCCTGAAAAAAAAAAACATTTGGCAATATTAGCAAAAACAAAATATAATTTTTTACTCAATTTGACAGTAATGTACTTAGAATCCTGAGATAAAGCGAAAAAAACAATAAAAATGTATTCCAACATAATTCCTAATCCAAACGTGCAAAATGTCTAAAAAAGTCTCTGATATTGAATACATGTGAGTTTTACTAGATACAGTTGTTTTTCTATGGTTTGCAAATACAAAAATGAAGTTTTAGTCATTATGACTGTATACTGTAACACTCAATATAACAGTTATTTAAACATAAATCCTACACAAAACATAAATAATGGCTAATAATGCCTGAAAAAATGCATCTTTGGGAGTTTTACTGGAAGCATATGCTTTTTTAAATTTTGCAAATGCAAAAAGTTGTTTTTTAATCAATATGACTATAATATTCTTAGAATCCTGAGATAATGCGAAAAAAGCAATAAAAATGTATTCCAACATAATACCTAATTCAAACGTTTAAAATGTCTAGAAATGCCTTCGATATTGAATAAATGTTAGTTTTACTAGATGCAGTTGTTTTTCTATGGTTTGCAAATACAAAATTGAGGATTTACTCAATATGACTGTATACTGTAACACTCAATATGACAGTTATTTAAACATAACTCCTAAACCACACATGTAAAATGTCTAATAATGCCTGAAATAATGCATCTTTGGGAGTTTTACTCGAAACATATGCTTTTTAAAATTTGGCAAATGCAAAAAGTAGTTTTTTACTCAATATGACTATAATGTTCTTAGAATCCTGAGATAATGCGAAAAAAGCAATAAAAATGTATTCCAACCTTACTCCTAATCCAAACCTGCAAAATGTCTAAAAATGCCTGTGGTATTGAGTAAATGTTAGTTTTTCTGGATACGGTGGTTTTTCTATGGTTTGCAAATACAACATTTAGGTTTTACTCAATATGACTGTATACTGTAACACTCAATATGACAGTTATTTAAACATAACTCCTACACCACACATGAAAAATGGCTAATAATGCCTGAAATAATGCGTCTTTGGGGGTTTCACTCGAAGCATATGCTTTTTTAAATCTTGCAAATGCAAAAAGTAGTTTTTTTCGCAATATGACTATAATGTTCTTAGAATCCTTAGATAATGCAAAAAAAGCAATAAAAATGTATTCCAACATAACTCCTAATCCAAACGTGCAAAATGTCTAAAAATGCCTGTGATAAGGAATACATGTTAGTTTTACTAGATACAGTTGTTTTTTTATCGTTTGCAAATACAAAATTTAGGTTTTACTCAATATGACTGTATACTGTAACACTCAATATGACAGTTATTTAAACATAACTCCTACACCAAACATGAAAAATGGCTAATAATGCCTGAAATAATGCATCTTTGGGGGTTTCAATCGAAGCATATGCTTTTTTAATTCTTGGTAATGCAAAAAGTAGTTTTTTTCGCAATATGACTATAATGTTCTTAAAATCCTGAGATAATGCGAAAAAAGCAATACAAATGTATTCCAACATAACTCCTAATCCAAACGTGCAAAATGTCTAAAAATGTCTGTGATAAGTAATACATGTTAGTTTTACTAGATACAGTTGTTTTTCTATAGTTTGCATATACAAAATGTATATTTTACTCAATATGACTGTATACTGTAACACTCAATATGACAGTTATTTAAACATAACTCCTACACCACACATGAAAAATGGCTAATAATGCCTGAAATAATGCATCTTTGGGAGTTTTATTCGAAACATATGCTTTTTTAAATCTTGCAAATGCAAAAAGTAGTTTTTTATTCAATATTACTATAATAGTCTTAGAATCCTGAGATAATGAGAAAAAAGCAATAAAAATGTATTCAAACATAACTTTTAATCAACACATGCAAAATGGCTAATAATGCCTAGAGATATGTATTTTTGTTAGTTGTACTAGAAAAATGATCTTTTGTGAGGTTTGCAAAGACACAAGTTAGTTTTTTTATTCAATATAACAGAATAACTGTCATATTAAATATGAAAGGTTTATAATCATAACCCCAAAATTAAACGTGAAATTTGTCTAAAAAAGCATGTACTATTGAATTTATGTGACTTTTACCAGAATCGGGTATTTTGGAAAGAATCACAAATACAAAAACCAGGTTTTACTCAATATGACTGTATACTGTAACGCCCAATATGACAGTTATTTAAACATAACTCCTACACCACACATGAAAAATGGCTAATAATGCCTGAAATAATGCATCTTTGGGAGTTTTACTCGAAACATATGCTTTTTTAAATCTTGCAAATGCAAAAAGTAGTTTTTATTCAATATGACTATAATAGTCTTAGAATCCTGAGATAATGCGAAAAAAGCAATAAAATGTATTCAAACATAACTTTCAAACAACACATGCAAAATGGCTAATAATGCCTAGAGATATGTATTTTTTTTAGTTGTACTAGAAAAATTATCTTTTGTAAGGTTTGCAAAGACACAAGTTAGTTTTTTTATTCCATATTACAGTGTAACTGTCATACTAAATATCAAAGGTTTATAATCATAACTCCAAAACCAAACTTGAAATTTGTCTAAAAAAGCCTGTAATATATAATTTACGTGAGTTTTACCAGAATCGGGTATTTTGGAAAGAATCACAAATACAAACATTGGGTTTTACTGGCCTCATATTGGTCACACTCAAAATGACAGTTTTTGAAACAAAACTCCAAAAATATGCATGCAAAATGTCTAATAATGCCTGAAGAAATGGATCTTTGAGAGTTTTCCTGAAAAAAACCAAACATTTGGCAATATTTGCAAAAACAAAATATAATTTTTTACTCAATTTGACAGTAATGTACTTAGAATCCTGAGATAAAGCGAAAAAAACAATAAAAATGTATTCCAACATCATTCCTAATCCAAAAGTGCAAAATGTCTAAAAAAGTCTCTGATATTGAATACATGTGAGTTTTACTAGATACAGTTGTTTTTCTATGGTTTGCAAATAGAAAAATGAGGGTTTAGTCAATATGACTGTATACTGTAACACTCAATATGACAGTTATTTAAACATAAGTCCTACATCACACATGGAAAATGGCTAATAATGCCTGAAATAATGCATCTTTGGGGGTTTCACTAGAAGCATATGCTTTTTTAAATCTTGCAAATGCAAAAAGTAGTTTTTTTCTCAATATTACTATAATGTTCTTAGAATCCTGAAATAATGCGAAAAAAGCAATAAAAATTTATTCCAACATAACTCCTAATCCAAACGTGCAAAATGTCTAAAAATGCCTGTGATAAGGAATGCATGTTAGTTTTACTAGATACAGTTGTTTTTGTATGGTTTGCAAATACAAAATGTAGGTTTTACTCAATATGACTGTATACTGTAACACTCAATATGACAGTTATTTAAACATAACTCCTACACCACACATGAAAAATGGCTAATAATGCCTGAAATAATGCATCTTTGGGAGTTTTACTCGAAACATATGCTTTTTTAAATCTTGCAAATGCAACAAGTAGTTTTTATTCAATATGACTATAATAGTCTTAGAATCCTGAGATAATGCGAAAAAAGCAATAAAATGTATTCAAACATAACTTTTAAACAACACATGCAAAATGGCTAATAATGCCTAGAGATATGTATTTTTGTTAGTTGTACTAGAAAAATGATCTTTTGTAAGGTTTGCAAGGACACAAGTTAGTTTTTTTATTCCATATAACAGTGTAACTGTCATACTAAATATGAAAGGTTTATAATCATAACTCCAAAACCAAACTTGAAATTTGTCTAAAAAAGCCTGTAATATATAATTTACGTGAGTTTTACCAGAATCGGGTATTTTGGAAAGAATCACAAATACAAACATTGGGTTTTACTGGCCTCATATTGGCCACACTCAAAATGACAGTTTTTGAAACAAAACTCCAAAAATATGCATGCAAAATGTCTAATAATGCCTGAAGAAATGCATCTTTGAGAGTTTTCCTGAAAAAAAAAAACATTTGGCAATATTAGCAAAAACAAAATATAATTTTTTACTCAATTTGACAGTAATGTACTTAGAATCCTGAGATAAAGCGAAAAAAACAATAAAAATGTATTCCAACATAATTCCTAATCCAAACGTGCAAAATGTCTAAAAAAGTCTCTGATATTGAATACATGTGAGTTTTACTAGATACAGTTGTTTTTCTATGGTTTGCAAATACAAAAATGAGGGTTTAGTCAATATGACTGTATACTGTAACACTCAATATAACAGTTATTTAAACATAAATCCCACACAACACATGAAAAATGGCTAATAATGCCTGAAATAATGCATATTTTGGAGTTTTACTGGAAGCATATGCTTTTTTAAATTTTGCAAATGCAAAAAGTAATTTTTTACTCAATATGACTATAATATTCTTAGAATCCTGAGATAATGCGAAAAAAGCAATAAAAATGTATTCCAACATAACTCCTAATCCAAACGTGCAAAATGTCTAAAAATGCCTGTGATATTGAATAATTGTTAGTTTTACTAAATACAGTTGTTTTTTAATGGTTTGCAAATACAAAATTTAGGTTTTACTCAATATGACTGTATACTGTAACACTCAATATGACAGTTATTTAAACATAAGTCTTACACCACACATGGAAAATAGCTAATAATGCCTGAAATAATGCATCTTTGGGGGTTTCACTCGAAGCATATGCTTTTTTAAATCTTGCAAATGCAAAAAGTAGTTTTTTTCTCAATATGACTATAATGTTCTTAGAATCCTGAGATAATGCGAAAAAAGCAATAAAAATGTATTCCAACATAACTCCTAATCCAAACGTGCAAAATGTCTAAAAATGCCTGTGATAAGGAATACATGTTAGTTTTACTAGATACAGTTGTTTTTCTATGGTTTGCAAATACAAAATGTAGGTTTTAATCAATATGACTGTATACTGTAACACTCAATATAACAGTTATTTAAACATAAATCCCACACAACACATGAAAAATGGCTAATAATGCCTGAAATAATGCATATTTTGGAGTTTTACTGGAAGCATATGCTTTTTTAAATTTTGCAAATGCAAAAAGTAGTTTTTTACTCAATATGACTATAATATTCTTAGAATCCTGAGATAATGCGAAAAAAGCAATAAAAATGTATTCCAACATAACTCCTAATCCAAACGTGCAAAATGTATAAAAATGCCTGTGATATTGAATAATTGTTAGTTTTACTAAATACAGTTGTTTTTTTATGGTTTGCAAATACAAAATTTAGGTTTTACTCAATATGACTGTATACTGTAACACTCAATATGACAGTTATTCAAACATAAGTCCTACACCACACATGGAAAATGTCTAATAATGCCTGAAATAATGCATCTTTGGGGGTTTCACTAGAAGCATATGCTTTTTTAAATCTTGCAAATGCAAAAAGTAGTTTTTTTCTCAATATGACTATAATGTTCTTAGAATCCTGAGATAATGCGAAAAAAGCAATAAAAATGTATTCCAACATAACTCCTAATCCAAACGTGCAAAATGTCTAAAAATGCCTGTGATAAGGAATACATGTTAGTTTTACTAGATACAGTTGTTTTTGTATGGTTTGCAAATACAAAATGTAGGTTTTACTCAATATGACTGTATACTGTAACACTCAATATGACAGTTATTTAAACATAACTCCTACACCACACATGAAAAATGGCTAATAATGCCTGAAATAATGCATCTTTGGGAGTTTTACTCGAAACATATGCTTTTTTAAATCTTGCAAATGCAAAAAGTAGTTTTTATTCAATATGACTATAATAGTCTTAGAATCCTGAGATAATGCGAAAAAAGCAATAAAATGTATTCAAACATAACTTTTAAACAACACATGCAAAATGGCTAATAATGCCTAGAGATATGTATTTTTGTTAGTTGTACTAGAAAAATGATCTTTTGTAAGGTTTGCAAAGACACAAGTTAGTTTTTTTATTCCGTATAACAGTGTAACTGTCATACTAAATATGAAAGGTTTATAATCATAACTCCAAAACCAAACTTGAAATTTGTCTAAAAAAGCCTGTAATATATAATTTACGTGAGTTTTACCAGAATCGGGTATTTTGGAAAGAATCACAAATACAAACATTGGGTTTTACTGGCCTCATATTGGTCACACTCAAAATGACAGTTTTTGAAACAAAACTCCAAAAATATGCATGCAAAATGTCTAATAATGCCTGAAGAAATGCATCTTTGAGAGTTTTCCTGAAAAAAAAAAAAACATTTGGCAATATTTGCAAAAACAAAATATAATTTTTTACTCAATTTGACAGTAATGTACTTAGAATCCTGAGATAAAGCGAAAAAAAACAATAAAAATGTATTCCAACATAATTCCTAATCCAAACGTGCAAAATGTCTAAAAAAGTCTCTGATATTGAATACATGTGAGTTTTACTAGATACAGTTGTTTTTCTATGGTTTGCAAATACAAAAATGAGGGTTTAGTCAATATGACTGTATACTGTAACACTCAATATAACAGTTATTTAAACATAAATCCCACACAACACATGAAAAATGGCTAATAATGCCTGAAATAATGCATATTTTGGAGTTTTACTGGAAGCATATGCTTTTTTAAATTTCGCAAATGCAAAAAGTAGTTTTTTACTCAATATGACTATAATATTCTTAGAATCCTGAGATAATGCGAAAAAAGCAATAAAAATGTATTCCAACATAACTCCTAATCCAAACGTGCAAAATGTCTAAAAATGCCTGTGATATTGAATAAGTGTTAGTTTTACTAAATACAGTTGTTTTTTAATGGTTTGCAAATACAAAATTTAGGTTTTACTCAATATGACTGTATACTGTAACACTCAATATGACAGTTATTTAAACATAAGTCCTACACCACACATGGAATATAGCTAATAATGCCTGAAATAATGCATCTTTGGGGGTTTCACTCGAAGCATATGCTTTTTTAAATCTTGCAAATGCAAAAAGTAGTTTTTTTCTCAATATGACTATAATGTTCTTAGAATCCGAGATAATGCGAAAAAAAGCAATAAAAATGTATTCCAACATAACTCCTAATCCAAACGTGCAAAAGGTCTAAAAATGCCTGTGATAAGGAATACATGTTAGTTTTACTAGATACAGTTGTTTTTCTATGGTTTGCAAATACAAAATGTAGGTTTTAATCAATATGACTGTATACTGTAACACTCAATATGACAGTTATTTAAACATAAGTCCTACACCACACATGGAAAATGGCTAATAATGCCTGAAATAATGCATCTTTGGGGTTTCACTCGAAGCATATGCTTTTTTAAATCTTGCAAATGCAAAAATTAGTTTTTTTCTCAATATGACTATAATGTTCTTAGAATCCTGAGATAATGCGAAAAAAGCAATAAAAATGTATTCCAACATAACTCCTAATCCAAACGTGCACAATGTCTAAAAATGCCTGTGATAAGGAGTACATGTTAGTTTTACTAGATACAGTTGTTTTTCTATGGTTTGCAAATACAAAATGTAGGTTTTACTCAATATGACTGTATACTGTAACGCCCAAATGACAGTTATTTAAACATAACTCCTACACCACACATGAAAAATGGCTAATAATGCCTGAAATAATGCATCTTTGGGAGTTTTACTCGAAACATATGCTTTTTTAAATCTTGCAAATGCAAAAAGTAGTTTTTATTCAATATGACTATAATAGTCTTAGAATCCTGAGATAATGCGAAAAAAGCAATAAAATGTATTCAAACATAACTTTTAAACAACACATGCAAAATGGCTAATAATGCCTAGAGATATGTATTTTTGTTAGTTGTACTAGAAAAATGATCTTTTGTAAGGTTTGCAAAGACACAAGTTAGTTTTTTTATTCCATATTACAGTGTAACTGTCATACTAAATATGAAAGGTTTATAATCATAACTCCAAAACCAAACTTGAAATTTGTCTAAAAAAGCCTCTAATATATAATTTACGTGAGTTTTACCAGAATCGGGTATTTTGGAAAGAATCACAAATACAAACATTGGGTTTTACTGGCCTCATATTGGTCACACTCAAAATGACAGTTTTTGAAACAAAACTCCAAAAATATGCATGCAAAATGTCTAATAATGCCTGAAGAAATGCATCTTTGAGAGTTTTCCTGAAAAAAAACAAACATTGGCAATATTTGCAAAAACAAAATATAATTTTTTACTCAATTTGACAGTAATGTACTTAGAATCCTGAGATAAAGCGAAAAAAACAATAAAAATGTATTCCAACATAATTCCTAATCCAAACGTGCAAAATGTCTAAAAAAGTCTCTGATATTGAATACATGTGAGTTTTACTAGATACAGTTGTTTTTCTATGGTTTGCAAATACAAAAATGAGGGTTTAGTCAATATGACTGTATACTGTAACACTCAATATAACAGTTATTTAAACATAAATCCCACACAACACATGAAAAAATGGCTAATAATGCCTGAAATAATGCATATTTTGGAGTTTTACTGGAAGCATATGCTTTTTTAAATTTTGCAAATGCAAAAAGTAGTTTTTTACTCAATATGACTATAATATTCTTAGAATCCTGAGATAATGCGAAAAAAGCAATAAAAATGTATTCCAACATAACTCCTAATCCAAACGTGCAAAATGTCTAAAAATGCCTGTGGTATTGAATAATTGTTAGTTTTACTAAATACAGTTGTTTTTTAATGGTTTGCAAATACAAAATTTAGGTTTTACTCAATATGACTGTATACTGTAACACTCAATATGACAGTTATTTAAACATAAGTCTTACACCACACATGAAAAATGGCTAATAATGCCTGAAATAATGCATATTTTGAGTTTTACTGGAAGCATATGCTTTTTTAAATTTTGCAAATGCAAAAAGTAGTTTTTTACTCAATATGACTATAATATTCTTAGAATCCTGAGATAATGCGAAAAAAGCAATAAAAATGTATTCCAACATAACTCCTAATCCAAACGTGCAAAATGTCTAAAAATGCCTGTGATAAGGAATACATGTTAGTTTTACTAGATACAGTTGTTTTTCTATGGTTTGCAAATACAAAATGTAGGTTTTACTCAATATGACTGTATACTGTAACACTCAATATGACAGTTATTTAAACATAACTCCTACACCACACATGAAAAATGGCTAATAATGCCTGAAATAATGCATCTTTGGGAGTTTTACTCGAAACATATGCTTTTTTAAATCTTGCAAATGCAAAAAGTAGTTTTTATTCAATGTGACTATAATAGTCTTAGAATCCTGAGATAATGCGAAAAAAGCAATAAAATGTATTCAAACATAACTTTTAAACAACACATGCCAAATGGCTAATAATGCCTAGGGATATGTATTTTTGTTAGTTGTACTAGAAAAATTATCTTTTGTAAGGTTTGCAAAGACACAAGTTAGTTTTTCTATTCCATATAACAGTGTAACTGTCATACTAAATATGAAAGGTTTATAATCATAACTCCAAAACCAAACTTGAAATTTGTCTAAAAAAGCCTGTATTATATAATTTACGTGAGTTTTACCAGAATCGGGTATTTTGGAAAGAATCACAAATACAAACATTGGGTTTTACTGGCCACATATTGGTCACACTCAAAATGACAGTTTTTGAAACAAAACTCCAAAAATATGCATGCAAAATGTCTAATAATGCCTGAAGAAATGCATCTTTGAGAGTTTTCCTGAAAAAAAACAGACATTTGGCAATATTTGCAAAAACAAAATATAATTTTTTACTCAATTTGACAGTAATGTACTTAGAATCCTGAGATAAAGCGAAAAAAACAATAAAAATGTATTCCAACATAATTCCTAATCCAAACGTGCAAAATGTCTAAAAAAGTCTCTGATATTGAATACATGTGAGTTTTACTAGATACAGTTGTTTTTCTATGGTTTGCAAATACAAAAATGAGGGTTTAGTCAATATGACTGTATACTGTAACACTCAATATAACAGTTATTTAAACATAAATCCCACACAACACATGAAAAATGGCTAATAATGCCTGAAATAATGCATATTTTGGAGTTTTACTGGAAGCATATGCTTTTTTAAATTTTGCAAATGCAAAAAGTAGTTTTTTACTCAATATGACTATAATATTCTTAGAATCCTGAGATAATGCGAAAAAAGCAATAAAAATGTATTTCAACATAACTCCTAATCCAAACGTGCAAAATGTCTAAAAATGCCTGTGATATTGAATAATTGTTAGTTTAACTAAATACAGTTGTTTTTTAATGGTTTGCAAATACAAAATTTAGGTTTTCTCAATATGACTGTATACTGTAACACTCAATATGACAGTTATTTAAACATAAGTCCTACACCACACATGGAAAATAGCTAATAATGCCTGAAATAATGCATCTTTGGGGGTTTCACTCGAAGCATATGCTTTTTTAAATCTTGCAAATGCAAAAAGTAGTTTTTTTCTCAATATGACTATAATGTTCTTAGAATCCTGAGATAATGCGAAAAAAGCAATAAAAATGTATTCCAACATAACTCCTAATCCAAACGTGCAAAAGGTCTAAAAATGCCTGTGATAAGGAATACATGTTAGTTTTACTAGATACAGTTGTTTTTCTATGGTTTGCAAATACAAAATGCAGGTTTTAATCAATATGACTGTATACTGTAACACTCAATATGACAGTTATTTAAACATAAGTCCTACACCACACATGGAAAATGGCTAATAATGCCTGAAATAATGCATCTTTGGGGGTTTCACTCGAAGCATATGCTTTTTTAAATCTTGCAAATGCAAAAAGTAGTTTTTTTCTCAATATGACTATAATGTTCTTAGAATCCTGAGATAATGCGAAAAAAGCAATAAAAATGTATTCCAACATAACTCCTAATCCAAACGTGCAAAATGTCTAAAAATGCCTGTGATACGGAGTACATGTTAGTTTTACTAGATACAGTTGTTTTTCTATGGTTTGCAAATACAAAATGTAGGTTTTACTCAATATGACTGTATACTGTAACACTCAATATGACAGTTATTTAAACATAACTCCTACACCACACATGAAAAATGGCTAATAATGCCTGAAATAATGCATCTTTGGGAGTTTTACTCGAAACATATGCTTTTTTAAATCTTGCAAATGCAAAAAGTAGTTTTTATTCAATATGACTATAATAGTCTTAGAATCCTGAGATAATGCGAAAAAAGCAATAAAATGTATTCAAACATAACTTTTAAACAACACATGCAAAATGGCTAATAATGCCTAGAGATATGTATTTTTGTTAGTTGTACTAGAAAAATGATCTTTTGTAAGGTTTGCAAAGACACAAGTTAGTTTTTTTATTCAATATAACAGTGTAACTGTCCTACTAAATATGAGAGGTTTATAATCATAACTCCAAAACTAAACTTGAAATTTGTCTAAAAAAGCCTGTAATATTGAATTTATGTGAGTTTTAACAGAATCGGGTATTTTGGAAAGAATCACAAATACAAGAAACTAGGTTTTACTCAATATGACTGTATAACATTTATTCAATATCACAGGCATTTTTAGACATTTTGCACGTTTGGATTAGGACATTTGTTGGAATACATTTTTATTGCTTTTTTCGCTTTATCTCAGGATTCTAAGTACATTACTGTCAAATTGAGTAAAAAATTATATTTTGTTTTTGCAAACCTTGCCAAATGTTTTTTTTTTCAGGAAAACTCTCAAAGATGCCTTTTTTCAGGCATTATTAGACATTTTGCTTTCATATTTTTGGATATTTGTTCCAAAAACTGTCATTTTGAGTGTGACCAATATGAGGCCAGTAAAACCCAAAGTTTGTATTTGTGATTCTTTCCAAAATACCCGATTCTGGTAAAACTCACGTAAATTATATATTACAGGCTTTTTTAGACAAATTTCAAATTTGGTTTTGGAGTTATGATTATAAACCTTTCATATTTAGTATGACAGTTACACTGTTATATGGAATAAAAAAACTAACTTGTGTCTTTGCAAACCTTACAAAAGATCAATTTTCTAGTACAAGTAACAAAAATACACATCTCTAGGCATTATCAGCCATATTACATGCGTTGTTTGCAAGTTATGTTTGAATACATTTTTATTGCTTTTTTTTGCATTATCTCAGGATTCTAAGTACATTACTGTCAAATTGAGTAAAAAATTATATTTTGTTTTTGCAAACCTTGCCAAATGTTTTTTTTCAGGAAAACTCTCAAAGATGCATTTCTTCAGGCAGTATTAGACATTTTGCATGTGTGTTTGTAGGAGTTATGTTTAAATAACTGTCATATTGAGTGTTACAGTATACAGTCATATTGACTAAAATCTCCTTTTTGTATTTGCAAACCATAGAAAAACAACTGCATCTAGTAAAACTCACACGTATTCCATATCATAGGCATTTTTAGACATTTTGCACGTTTGGATTAAGAATTATGTTTGAATACATTTTTATTGTTTTTTTGGCTTTATCTCCGGATTCTAAGTACATTACCGTCAAATTGAGTAAAAAAAAATTATTTTGTTTTTGCAAACCTTCCCAAATGTTTTTTTTTTTTCAGGAAAACTCTCAAAGATGCATTTCTTCCGGCATTATTAGACATTTTGCATGTGTGGTGTAGGAGTTATGTTTAAATAACTGTCAAATTGAGTGTTACATTATACAGTCATATTGTATAATGTAACTACTAGAAAAATACTTTTTGTTTTCGCCAACCTAACCAAATAGTTTTTTTTCTAGAAAAACTCTCAAAGATACATTTCTTCAGGCATTTTTAGACATGTTGCATTTCTACTTTTGGAGTTATGTTTCAAAAACTGTCATTTTGAGTGTGACCAATATGAGGCCAGGAAAACATAATTGTTATATTTGTGAACCTCTCCAAAATACCTGATTCTATTAAAACTCACATAAATTCAATATTACAGGCTTTTTAAGACAAATTTCAAGTTTGGTTTTGGAGTTATGATTATAAAACTTTAATATTTAGTATGATAGTTACACTGTTATATTGAATAAAAGAACTAACTTGTGTCTTTGCTAACCTTAAAAAAGATACATTTTCTAGTACAACTAACAAAAATACACATGTCTAGGCATTATCAGCCATTTTTCATGCGTTGTTTGGAAGTTATGTTTGAATACAATTTTATTGCTTTTTTCGCATTATCTCAGGATTCTGAGTACATTACTGTCAAATTGAGTAAAACATTATTTTTTGGTTTTTGCAAACCTTGCCAAATGTTTTTTTTTTTCAGGAAACTCTCAAAGATGCATTTCTTCAGGCATTATTAGACATTTTACATGTGTGGTGTAGGAGTTATGTTTAAATAACTGTCATATTGAGTGTTACAGTATACAGTCACATTGAGTAAAACCTAAATTTTGTATTTGCAAACCATAGAAAAACAACTGTATCTAGTAAAACTAACATGTACTCCGTATCACAGGCATTTTTAGACATTTTGCACGTTTGGATTAGGAGTTTTGTTGAATACATTTTTATTGCTTTTTTTGCATTATCTCAGGAATCTAAGAGCATTATAGTCATGTTGAGTAAAAAACAACTTTTTGCATTTGCAAAATTAAAAAAAGCTTATGCTTTGAGTAAAACTCCCAAAGATGCATTATTTCAGGCATTATTAGACATTTTTCATGTGTGGTGTAGGAGTTATGTTTAAATAACTGTCATATTGAGTATTACATTATACAGTCATATTGAGTAAAACCTCATTTTTGTATTTGCAAACCATAAAAAAAACCTATATCTAGTAAAACTCACATTTATTCAATATCACAGGCATTTTTAGACATTTTGAACGTTTGAATTAGGAATTATGTTGGAATACCTTTTAATTGCTGTCAAATTAGTAGAAAAATACTTTTTGTTTTCGCCAACCTTACCAAATGTTTTTTTTTTCCAGAAAAACTCTCAAAGATACATTTCTTCAGGCATTTTTAGACATGTTGCATTTCTACTTTTGGAGTTATGTTTCAAAAACTGTCATTTTGAGTGTGACCAATATGAGGCCAGGAAAACCTAATTTTTGTATTTGTGAACCTCTCCAAAATACCTGATTCTGTTAAAACTCACATAAATTCAATATTATAGCCTTTTTAGACAAATTTCAAGTTTGGTTTTGGGGTTATGATTATAAACCTTTCATATTTAGTATGACTGTTACACTGTTATATTGAATAAAAAAACTAACTTGTGTCTTTGCAAACTTTACAAAAAATCATTTTTCTAGTACAACTAACAAAAATATATATCTCTAGGCATTATTAGCCATTTTGCATGTGTTTTTTAGAAGTTATGTTTGAATACATTTTTTTTTACTTTTGCATTATGTCAGGATTGTAAGCCTTTGTAGTCATATTGAGTAAAAAACGACTTTTTGCATTTGCAATATTTAAAAAAGCATATGTTTCGAGTAAAACTCCCAAAGATGCATTATTTCAGGCATTATTAGCCGTTTTTCATGTGTGGTGTTGGAGTTATGTTTAAATAACTGTCATATTGTGTGTTACAGTATACAGTCATATTGAGTAAAACCTCATTTTTGTTTTTGCAAACTATAAAAAAAACAACTGTGTCTAGTAAAACTCACATGTATTCAATATCACAGGTATTTTTAGACATTTTGCACGTTTGGATTAGGAGTTATGTTTTTATTGCTTTTTTCGCAGTATCTCAGGAATCTAACAACATTGCAGTCATGTTGAGTAAAAGACAACTCTTCGCATTTGCAAAATTTGAAAAAGCTTATGCTTCG
Source organism: Nerophis ophidion (assembly GCF_033978795.1). NCBI lineage: Eukaryota > Metazoa > Chordata > Actinopteri > Syngnathiformes > Syngnathidae > Nerophis > Nerophis ophidion. The sequence continues at coordinate 73,963 of NW_026907041.1, read as the reverse complement.
AGTAAAACTCCCAAAGATGCATTATTTCAGACATTATTAGCATTTTTTTATGTGTGGTGTAGGGGTTATGTTTAAATAACTGTCATATTGAGTGTTAAATTATACGGTCATATTGAGTAAAACCTCATTTTTGTATTTGCAAACCATCAAAAAAAACTGTATCTAGTAAAACTCACATGTATTCAATATCACAGGCATTTTTAGACATTTTGAACGTTTGAATTAGGAATTATGTTGGAATACATTTGTATTGCTTTTTTCGCATTATCTCAGGATTCCAAGTACATTACTGTCAAATTAGTAGAAAAATACTTTTTGTTTTCGCCAACCTTACCAAATGTTTTTTTTTTTCCAGAAAAACTCTCAAAGATACATTTCTTCAGGCATTTTTAGACATGTTGCATTTCTACTTTTTCAGAACTACCAAAAATACACATCTCTAGGCATTATCAGCCATTTTGCATGTCGTTTTTAGAAGTTATGTTTGAATACATTTTTATTACTTTTTTCGCATGATGTCAGGATTGTAAGACTTTGTAGTCAATATGAGTAAAAAAGTACTTTTGGCATTTGCAATATTTAAAAAAGGATATGTATCGAGTAAAACTCCCAAAGATGCATTATTTCAGGCATTATTAGTAATGTTTCATGTGTTGTGTAGGATTTATGTTTAAATAACTGTTATATTGAGTGTTACAGTATACAGTCATATTGAGTAAAACCTCATTTTTGTTTTTGCAAACTATAAAAAAAAACAACTGTGTCTAGTAAATCTAACATTTATTCAATATTACAGGCATTTTTAGACATTTTGCACGTTTGGATTAGGAGTTATGTTGGAATACATTTTTTTGTTTGTTTTTTTCTCATTATCTCAGGATTCTAAGAACATTATAGACATATTGAGTAAAAAACTACTTTTTGCATTCGCAAGATTTAAAAAAAGCATATGCTTAGAGTAAAACTCCCAAAGATGCATTATTTCAGGCATTATTAGCCATTTTTCATGTGTGGTGTAGGAGTTATGTTTAAATAACTGTCATATTGAGTGTTACAGTTTACAGTCATATTGAGTAAAACCTAGTTTTTGTATTTGTGATTCTTTCCAAAATACCCAATTATGTTAAAACTCACATAAAATCAATATTACAGGCTTTTTTAGACAAATTTCAAGTTTGGTTTTGGAGTTATGATTATAAACCTTTCATATTTAGTATGATAGTTACACTGTTATATTGAATAAAAAAACTAACTTGTGTCTTTTCTAACCTTACAAAAGATCAATTTTCTAGTACAACTAACAAAAATACACATCTCAAGGCATTATCAGCTGTTTTTCATGCGTCGTTTGGAATTTATGTTTGAATACATTTTTATTGCTTTTTTTGCATTATCTCAGGATTCTAAGTACATTACTGTCAAAGTAAAACATTATATTTTGTATTTGCAAACCTTGCCAAATGTTTTTTTTTCAGGAAAACTCTCAAAGATGCATTTCTTCAGGCATTATTAGACATTTTGCATGTATGGTGTAGGAGTTATGTTTAAATAACTGCCATATTGAGTGTTACAGTATACAGTCAAATTGAGTAAAACCTAAATTTTGTATTTGCAAACCATAGAAAAACAACTGTATCTAGTAAAACTCACACGTATTCAATATCATAGGCATTTTTAGACATTTTGCACGTTTGGATTAGGAGTTATGTTTTTATTGCTTTTTTCGCATTATCTCAGGAATCTAAGAACATTATAATCATGTTGAGTAAAACACTACTTTTCGCATTTGCAAAATTTAAAAAAGCTTATGCTTCGAGTAAAACTCCAAAAGATGGATTATATCAGGCATCATTAGCCATTTTTCATGTGTGGTGTAGGAACTATGTTTAAATAATTGTCATATTGAGTGTTACAGTATACAGTCATATTGACTAAAACCTCATTTTTGTATTTGCAAACCATAGAAAAACAACTGCATCTAGTAAAACTCACACGTATTCAATATCATAGGCATTTTTTGACATTTTGCACGTTTGGATTAGGAATTATGTTTGAATACATTTTTATTGTTTTTTTCGCTTTATCTCCGGATTCTAAGTACATTACTGTCAAATTGAGTAAACATTTTTATTTAGTTTTTGCAAACCTTGCCAAAAGTTTTTTTTTTCAGGCAAACTCCCAAAGATGCATTATTTCAGGCATTATCAGCTTTTTTTTCATGTGTGGTGTAGGAGTTATATTTAAATAACTGTCATATTGAGTGTAACATTATACAGTCATATTGAGTAAAACCTCATTTTTGTATTTGCAAACCATAAAAAAATACTGTATCTAGTAAAACATTTTGAACGTTGGAATACCTTTTAATTGCTTTTTTCGCATTATCTCAGGATTCTAAGTACATTACTGTCAAATTAGTAGAAAAATACTTTTTGTTTTTGCCAACCTTACCAAATGTATTTTTTCCAGAAAAACTCTCAAAGATAATATTTCTTGAGGCATTTTTAGACACGTTGCATCTCTACTTTTGGAGTTATGTTTCAAAAACTGTCATTTTGAGTGTGACCAATATGAGGCCAGGAAAATTAAATTTTTGTATTTGTGAACCTCTCCAAAATACCTGATTCTGTTAAAACTCACATAAATTCAATATTATAGGCTTTTTAGACAAATTTCAAGTTTGGTTTTGGAGTTATGATTATAAACCTTTTATATTTAGTATGACTGTTACACTGTTATATTGAATCAAAAAACTAACTTGTGTCTTTGCAAACCTTACAAAAGATAATTTTTCTAGTACAACCAACAAAAATACATACCTCTAGGCATTATTAGCCATTTTGCATGTGCTTTTTAGAAGTTATGTTTGAATACATTTTTTTTACTTATGTCAGGATTGTAAGCCTTTGTAGTCATATTGAATAAAAAACTACTTTTTGCATTTGCAATATTTAAAAAAGCATATGTTTCGAGTAAAACTCCCAAAGATGCATTATTTCAGGCATTATTAGCCGTTTTTCATGTGTGGTGTTGGAGTTATGTTTAAATAACTGTCATATTGAGTGTTACAGTATACAGTCATATTGAGTAAAACCTCATTTTGTTTTTGCAAACAATAAAAAACAACAACTCTGTCTAATAAAACTCACATGTATTCAATATCACAGGCATTTTTAGACATTTGCACGTTTGGATTAGGAGTTATGTTTTTATTGCTTTTTTCGCATTATCTCAGGAATCTAAGAACATTATAGTCATGTTGAGTAAAAAACTACTTTTTGCTTTTGCAAAATTTAAAAAAGCTGATGCTTCGAGTACAACTCCAAAAGATGCATTATTTCAGGCATTATTAGCCATTTTTCATGTGTGGTGTAGGAACTATGTTTAAATAACTGTCATATTGAGTGTTACAGTATACAGTCATATTGACTAAGACCTCATTTTTGTATTTGCAAACCATAGAAAAACAACTGTATCTAGTAAAACTAACATGTGTTCCTTATCACAGGCATTTTTAGACATTTTGCACGTTTGGATTAGGAATTATGTTTGAATACATTTTTATTGTTTTTTTCGCTTTATCTCGGGATTCTAAGTACATTACTGTCAAATTAAGTAAAACATTATATTTTGTTTTTGCAAACCTTGCCAAATGTTTTTTTTTTCAGGAAAACTCTCAAAGATGCATTTCTTTAGGCATTATTAGACATTTTGCATGTGTGGTGTAGGAGTTATATTTAAATAACTGTCAAATTGAGTGTTAAAGTATACAGTCATATTGAGTAAAACCTAAATTTTGTATTTGCAAGCCATAGAACTGTATCTAGTAAAACGAACATTAATTCAATATCACAGACATTTTTAGACATTTTGCACGTTTGATTAGGAATTATGATGGAATACATTTACATTTTTTGTTTTCGCTTTATCTCAGGATTCTAAGTACATTACTGTCAAATTGAGCAAAATCTTGCAAATGCAAAAAGTAGTTTTTTTCTCAATATTACTATAATGTTCTTAGAATCCTGAAATAATGCGAAAAAAGCAATAAAAATGTATCCAACATAACTCCTATCCAAACGTGCAAATGTCTAAAAATGCCTGTGATAAGGAATACATGTTAGTTTTACTAGATACAGTTGTTTTTGTATGGTTTGCAATACAAAATGTAGGTTTTACTCAATATGACTGTATACTGTAACACTCAATATGACAGTTATTTAAACATAACTCCTACACCACACATGAAAAATGGCTAATAATGCCTGAAATAATGCATCTTTGGGAGTTTTACTCGAAACGTATGCTTTTTTAAATCTTGCAAATGCAATAAGTAGTTTTTATTCAATATGACTATAATAGTCTTAGAATCCTGAGATAATGCGAAAAAAGCAATAAAATGTATTCAAACATAACTTTTAAACAACACATGCAAAATGGCTAATAGTGCCTAGAGATATGTATTTTTGTTAGTTGTACTAGAAAAATGATCTTTTGTAAGGTTTGCAAGGACACAAGTTAGTTTTTTTATTCCATATAACAGTGTAACTGTCATACTAAATATGAAAGGTTTATAATCATAACTCCAAAACCAAACTTGAAATTTGTCTAAAAAAGCCTGTAATATATAATTTACGTGAGTTTTACCAGAATCGGGTATTTTGGAAAGAATCACAAATACAAACATTGGGTTTTACTGGCCTCATATTGGCCACACTCAAAATGACAGTTTTTGAAACAAAACTCCAAAAATATGCATGCAAAATGTCTAATAATGCCTGAAGAAATGCATCTTTGAGAGTATTCCTGAAAAAAAAAAACATTTGGCAATATTTGCAAAAACAAAATATAATTTTTTACTCAAATTGACAGTAATGTACTTAGAATCCTGAGATAAAGCGAAAAAAACAATAAAAATGTATTCCAATAGGACTCCTAATCCAAACGTGCAAAATGTCTACAAATGCCTGTGATATTGAAATAATGTTAGTTTTACGAGATACAGTTGTTTTTCTATGGTTTGCAAGTACAAAATTTAGGTTTTACTCAATATGACTGTATACTGTAACACTCAATATAACAGTTATTTAAACATAACTCCTAAACCACACATGCAAAATGTCTAATAATGCCTGAAATAATGCATCTTTGGGAGTTTTACTCGAAACATATGCTGTTTTAAATCTTGCAAATGCAAAAAGTAATTTTTTACTCAATATGACTATAATGTTCTTAGAATCCTGAGATAATGCGAAAAAAGCAATAAAAATGTATTCCAGCAATAAAAATGTATTCCAACATAACTCCTAATCCAAACGTGCAAAATTTCTAAAAATGCCTGTGATATTGAATAATTGTTAGTTTTACTAGATACAGTTGTTTTTCTATGGTTTGCAAATACAAAATTTAGGTTTTCTTCAATATGACTGTATACTGTAACACTCAATATGACAGTTATTTAAACATAAGTACTACACCACACATGGAAAATGGCTAATAATGCCTGAAATAATGCATCTATGGGGGTTTCACTGGAAGCATATGCTTTTTTAAATCTTGCAAATGCAAAAAGTAGTTTTTTTTCTCAATATGACTATAATGTTCTTAAAATCCTGAGATAATGAGAAAAAAGTAATTACAATAGATTCCAACATAACTCCTATTCCAAACGTGCAAAATGTCTAAAAATGCCTGTGATAAGGAATACATGTTAGTTTTACTAGGTACAGTTGTTTTTCTATTGTTTGCAAATACAAAATGTAGGTTTTACTCAATATGACTGTATACTGTAACACCCAATATGACAGTTATTTAAACATAACTCCTACACCAAACATGAAAAATAGCTAATAAAGCCTGAAATAATGCATCTTTTGGAGTTTTACTCGAAACATATGCTTTTTAAAATCTTGCAAATGCAAAAAGTAATTTTTTACTCAATATGACCATAATGTCCTTAGAATCCTGAGATAATGCGAAAAAAGCAATAACAATGTATTCCAACATAATTCCTAATCAAAACCTGCAAAATGTCTAAAAATGCCTGTGATATTGAATAAATATTAGTTTTACTAGATACAGTGGTTTTTCTATGGTTTGCAAATACAACATTTAGGTTTTACTCAATATGACTGTATACTGTAACACCCAATATGACAGTTATTTAAATATAACTTCTACACCACACATGAAAAATGGCTAATAATGTCTGAAATAATGCATCTTTTGGAGTTTTACTCAAAGCATATGCTTTTTTAAATCTTGCAAATGCAAAAAGTAGTTTTTTTATTCAATATGACTATAATAGTCTTAGAATCCTGAGATAATGCGAAAAAAGCAATAAACATGTATTCCCACATAACTTCTAAACAACACATGCAAATAGGCTAATAATGCCTAGAGATATGTATTTTTGTTAGTTGTACTAGAAAAATGATCTTTTGTAAGGTTTGCAAAGACACAAGTTAGTTTTTTTTATTCCATATAACAGTGTAACTGTCATACTAAATATGAAAGGTTTATAATCATAACTCCAAAACCAAACTTGAAATTTGTCTAAAAAAGCCTGTAATATTGAATTTACGTGATTTTTACCAGAATCGGGTATTTTGGAAAGAATCACAATTACTAACATTGGGTTTTACTGGCCTCATATTGGTCACACTCAAAATGACAGTTTTTGAAACAAATATCCAAAAATATGCATGCAAAATGTCTAATAATGCCTGAAAAAAGGCATCTTTGAGAGTTTTCCTGAAAAAAAAAACATTTGGCAAGGTTTGCAAAAACAAAATATAATTTTTTACTCAATTTGACAGTAATGTACTTAGAATCCTGAGATAAAGCGAAAAAAGCAATAAAAATGTATTCCAACAAAAGTCCTAATCCAAACGTGCAAAATGTCTAAAAATGCCTGTGATATTGAATACATGTTATACAGTCATATTGAGTAAAACCTAGTTTCTTGTATTTGTGATTCTTTCCAAAATACCCGATTCTGTTAAAACTCACATAAATTCAATATTACAGGCTTTTTTAGACAAATTTCACGTTTAGTTTTGGAGTTATGATTATAAACCTCTCATATTTAGTATGACAGTTACACTGTTATATTGAATAAAAAAACTAACTTGTGTCTTTGCAAACCTTACAAAAGATCATTTTTCTAGTACAACTAACAAAAATACATATCTCTAGGCATTATTAGCCATTTTGCATGTGTTGTTTAAAAGTTATGTTTGAATACATTTTATTGCTTTTTTCGCATTATCTCAGGATTCTAAGACTATTATAGTCATATTGAATAAAAACTACTTTTTGCATTTGCAAGATTTAAAAAAGCATATGTTTCGAGTAAAACTCCCAAAGATGCATTATTTCAGGCATTATTAGCCATTTTTCATGTGTGGTGTAGGAGTTATGTTTAAATAACTGTCATATTGAGTGTTACAGTATACAGTCATATTGAGTAAAACCTACATTTTGGTAAGGTTGGCGAAAACAAAAAGTATTTTTCTACTAATTTGACAGTAATGTACTTGGAATCCTGAGATAATGCGAAAAAAGCAATAAAAATGTATTCCAACATAACTCCTAATCCAAACGTGCAAAATGTCTAAAAATGCCTGTGATATTGAATACATGTGAGTTTTACTAGACATAGTTTTTTTTTATAGTTTGCAAAAAAAAAAAAAAGAGGTTTTACTCAATATGACTGTACACTGTAACACTCAATATGACAGTTATTTAAACATAACTCCAACACCACACATGAAAAACGGCTAATAATGCCTGAAATAATGCATCTTTGGGAGTTTTACTCGAAACATATGCTTTTTTAAATATTGCAAATGCAAAAAGTCGTTTTTTACTCAATATGACTACAAAGGCTTACTATCCTGACATAATGCAAAAAAAGTAAAAAAAAATGTATTCAAACATAACTTCTAAAAAACACATGCAAAATGGCTAATAATGCCTAGAGATATGTATTTTTGTTAGTTGTACTAGAAAAATAATCTTTTGTAAGGTTTGCAAAGACACAAGTTAGTTTTTTTATTCAATATAACTGTGTAACAGTCATACTAAATATGAAAGGTTTATAATCATAACTCCAAAACCAAACTTGAAATTTGTCTAAAAAGCCTATAATATTTAATTTATGTGAGTTTTAACAGAATCAGGTATTTTGGAGAGGTTGACAAATACAAAAATTAGGTTTTTCTGGCCTCATATTGGTCACACTCAAAATGACAGTTTTTGAAACATAACTCCAAAAGTAGAAATGCAACATGTCTAAAAATGCCTGAAGAAATGTATCTTTGAGAATTTTCTGGAAAAAAAAACATTTGGTAAGGTTGGCGAAAACAAAAAGTATTTTTCTACTAATTTGACAGTAATGTACTTAGAATCCTGAGATAATGCAAAAAAAGCAATTAAAAGGTATTCCAACATAATTCCTAATTCAAACGTTAAAAATGTTTAAAAATGCCTGTGATATTGAATAAATGTGAGTTTTACTAAAAATAGGTTTTTTTTATGGTTTGCAAATACAAAAATGAGGTTTTACTCAATATGACTGTATAATGTAATACTCAATTTGACAGTTGTTTAAACATAACTCCTACACCACACATGAAAAATGTCTAATAATGCCTGAAATAATGCATCTTTGGGAGTTTTACTCAAAGCATAAGCTTTTTTAAATTTTGAAAATGCAAAAAGTAGTTTTTTACTCAACATGACTATAAAGTTCTTAGATTCCTAAGATAATGCGAAAAAAGCAATAAAATAATAATTCCTAATCCAAACGTGCAAAATGTCTAAAAATGCCTTTGATATTGAATACGTGTGAGTTATACTAGATACAGTTGTTTTTCTATGGTTTGCAAATAAAAAATTTAGATTTTACTCAATGTGACTGTATACTGTAACACTCAATATGACAGTTATTTAAACATAACTCCTACAACACACATGGAAAATGTCTAATAATGCCTGAAGAAATGCATCTTTGAGAGTTTTCCTGGAAAAAAAACATTTGGCAAGGTTTGCAATAACAAAATATAATTTTTTACTCAATTTGACAGTAATGTACTTAGAATCCTGAGATAATGCAAAAAAAAGCAATAAAATGTATTCAAACATAACTTCTAAACAACACATGAAAAATGGCTAATAATGCGTAGAGATGTGTAATTGTGTTAGTTGTACTAGAAAAATTATCTTTTGTAAGGTTAGCAAAGACAAAAGTTGTTTTTTTATGCAATATAACAGTGTAACTGTCATATTCAATAAGAAAGATTTATAATCATAACCCCAAAACCAAGCTTGAAATTTGTATAAAAAAGCCTGTAATATTGAATTTATGTGAGTTTTACCAGAAACTGGTATTTTGGAAAGAATCACAAATACAAACATTGGGTTTTACTGGCCTCATATTGGTCACTAATAATGCCTGAAGAAATGCATCTTTGAGAGTTTTCCTGAAGAAAAAAACATTTGGCAAGGTTTGCAAAAACAAAATGCATTTTTTTTACTCAATTTGACAGTAATATACTTAGAATCCTGAGATAAAGCAGGAAAAAAAACAATAAAAATGTATTCAAACATAATTCCTAATCCAAACGTGCAAAATGTCTAAAAATGCCTATGATATTGAATACGTGCGAGTTTTACTAGATGCAGTTGTTTTTCTATGGTTTGCAAATACAAAAATGAGATTTTAGTCAATATGACAGTATACTGTAACACTCAATATGACAGTTATTTAAACATAGTTCCTACATCACATTTTGCACGTTTGGATTAGGAATTATGATGGAATACATTTGTATTGCTTTTTTTTTGCAATATCTCAGAATTGTATGAACATTCTTGTCAAATTGAGTAAAAACATACTTTTTACAAAATGTTATTTTTCTAGTACCGCTAACAAAGATACATATCTCCAGGCATTATTAGTCATTTTGCATTTGTTGTTTAGAAGGGATGTTTGAAAACATTTTTATTGCTTTTGTCACATTATCTCAAGATTCTAAGAACATTATCGTCATATTGAGTAAAAAACTACTTTTTGCATTTGCAAGATTTAAAAAAGCATATGTTTCGAGTAAAACTCCCAAAGGTGTATTTTTTCAGGCATTATTAGCCATTTTTCATGTGTGGTGTAAGAGTTATGTAAAAATAACTGTCATATTGTATACAGTCATATTGAGTAAAACCAAATCTTTGTCTTTGCAAACAATAAAAAAACAACTGTATCTAGTAGAGATGCGCGGTTTACGGTCACAACCGTGGAGTCCGCGGATAAACAGCAGGTCGGGCGGGTGAATTGACGAAAAAATATATTTTAAATAGATTCGGGCAGGTGGCGGTTGAACCATTGGGAAATATATATACATATTGAAATGTTATGTTGAAGAGTTTCATTTAGCCTACTGACGTGTATATATAAATGGTTTATTTATATTGGTTAGTAACGTAAAGTGTTGTTCCTGGCTGTACTTGATGGTACAGTCTAGTGGTTAGGATTCAATGCGCTCACCGTTGCGATCCGGGTTTGATGCTCGGTGAAGGAAATCACTTTTTTTTAACCATGAATTGATTAGCGTGGACCCCGACTTAAACAAGTTGAAAAACTTATTGGGGTGTTACCATTTAGTGGTCAATTGTACGGGCCTCATATTGGTCACACTCAAAATGACGGTTTTTGAAACAAAACTCCAAAAATATGCATGCACAATGTCTAATAATGCCTGAAAAAATGCATCTTTGAGAGTTTTCCTGAAAAAACAAAATATAATTTTTTACTCAATTTGACAATGTTCTTAGAATCCTGAGATAAAGCGAAAAAAAACAATAAAAATATATTCCAACATAATTCCTAATCCAAACGTGCAAAATGTCTAAAAATGCCTATGATATTGAATACATGTGAGTTTTACTAGATACAGTTGTTTTTCTATGGTTTGCAAATACAAAAATGAGGTTTTAGTCAATATGACTGTATACTGTAACACTCAATATATCAGTTATTTAAATATAAATCCTACACAACACATGAAAAATGGCTAATAGTGCCTGAAATAATGCATCTTTGGGAGTTTTACTGGAAGCAAATGCTTTTTTAAATTTTGCAAATGCAAAAAGTAGTTTTTTTACTCAACATGATTATAATGTTCTTAGAATCCTGAGATAATGCGAAAAAAGCAAAAAAAAATGTATTCCAACATAATTCGTAATCCAATAGTGCAAAATGTCTAGAAATGCCTGTGATACTGAATAATTGTTAGTTTTACTAGTTACAGATGTTTTTTTATGGTTTGCAAATACAAAATTTAGGTTTTACTCAATATGACTGTATACTGCAACACTAAATATGACAGTTATTTAAACATTACTCCTACACTACACATGCAAAATGGCTAATAATGCTTGAAATAATGCATCTTTGGGAGTTTTACTCGAAACATATGCTTATTTAAATATTGCAAATGCAAAAAGTAGTTTTTTACTCAATTTGACAGTAATGTACTTAGAATCCTGAGATAAAGCGAAAACAAAAAATGTAAATGTATTCCATCATAATTCCTAATCCAAACGTGCAAAATGTCTAAAAATGTCTGTGATATTGAATTAATGTTCGTTTTACTAGATACAGTTCTATGGCTTGCAAATACAAAATTTAGGTTTTACTCAATATGACTGTATACTTTAACACTCAATTTGACAGTTATTTAAATATAACTCCTACACCACACATGCAAAATGTCTAATAATGCCTGAAGAAATGCATCTTTGAGAGTTTTCCTGAAAAAAAAAACATTTGGCAAGGTTTGCAAAAACAAAATATAATTTTTTACTTAATTTGACAGTAATGTACTTAGAATCCCGAGATAAAGCGAAAAAAATAATAAAAATGTATTCAAACATAATTCCTAATCCAAACGTGCAAAATGTCAAAAAATGCCTGTGATAAGGAACACATGTTAGTTGTACTAGATACAGTTGTTTTTCTATGGTTTGCAAATACAAAAATGAGGTCTTAGTCAATATGACTGTATACTGTAACACTCAATATGACAGTTATTTAAACATAGTTCCTACACCACACATGAAAAATGGCTAATAATGCCTGAAATAATGCATCTTTTGGAGTTGTACTCGAAGCATCAGCTTTTTTAAATTTTGCAAAAGCAAAAAGTAGTTTTTTACTCAACATGACTATAATGTTCTTAGATTCCTGAGATAATGCGAAAAAAGCAATAAAAACATAACTCCTAATCCAAACGTGCAAAATGTCTAAAAATGCCTGTGATATTGAATACATGTGAGTTTTATTAGACAGAGTTGTTGTTTTTTATTGTTTGCAAAAACAAAAATGAGGTTTTACTCAATATGACTGTATACTGTAACACTCAATATGACAGTTATTTAAACATAACTCCAACACCACACATGAAAAACGGCTAATAATGCCTGAAATAATGCATCTTTGGGAGTTTTACTCGAAACATATGCTTTTTTTTAAATATTGCAAATGCAAAAAGTAGTTTTTTATTCAATATGACTACAAAGGCTTACAATCCTGACATAAGTAAAAAAAATGTATTCAAACATAACTTCTAAAAAGCACATGCAAAATGGCTAATAATGCCTAGAGGTATGTATTTTTGTTGGTTGTACTAGAAAAATTATCTTTTGTAAGGTTTGCAAAGACACAAGTTAGTTTTTTGATTCAATATAACAGTGTAACAGTCATACTAAATATAAAAGGTTTATAATCATAACTCCAAAACCAAACTTGAAATTTGTCTAAAAAGCCTATAATATTGAATTTATGTGAGTTTTAACAGAATCAGGTATTTTGGAGAGGTTCACAAATACAAAAATTTGGTTTTCCTGGCCTCATATTGGTCACACTCAAAATGACAGTTTTCGAAACATAACTCCAAAAGTAGAGATGCAACGTGTCTAAAAATGCCTCAAGAAATATTATCTTTGAGAGTTTTTCTGGAAAAAATACATTTGGTAAGGTTGGCAAAAACAAAAAGTATTTTTCTACTAATTTGACAGTAATGTACTTAGAATCCTGAGATAATGCGAAAAAAGCAATTAAAAGGTATTCCAACGTTCAAAATGTTTTACTAGATACAGTATTTTTTTATGGTTTGCAAATACAAAAATGAGGTTTTACTCAATATGACTGTATAATGTTACACTCAATATGACAGTTATTTAAATATAACTCCTACACCACACATGAAAAAAAAGCTGATAATGCCTGAAATAATGCATCTTTGGGAGTTTGCCTGAAAAAAAAAACTTTTGGCAAGGTTTGCAAAAACTAAATAAAAATGTTTACTCAATTTGACAGTAATGTACTTAGAATCCGGAGATAAAGCGAAAAAAACAATAAAAATGTATTCAAACATAATTCCTAATCCAAACGTGCAAAATGTCAAAAAATGCCTATGATATTGAATACGTGTGAGTTTTACTAGATGCAGTTGTTTTTCTATGGTTTGCAAATACAAAAATGAGGTTTTAGTCAATATGACTGTATACTGTAACACTCAATATGACAATTATTTAAACATAGTTCCTACACCACACATGAAAAATGGCTAATGATGCCTGATATAATCCATCTTTTGGAGTTTTACTCGAAGCATAAGCTTTTTTAAATTTTGCAAATGCGAAAAGTAGTGTTTTACTCAACATGATTATAATGTTCTTAGATTCCTGAGATAATGCGAAAAAAGCAATAAAAACATAACTCCTAATCCAAACGTGCAAAATGTCTAAAAATGCCTATGATATTGAATACGTGTGAGTTTTACTAGATACAGTTGTTTTTCTATGGTTTGCAAATACAAAATTTAGGTTTTACTCAATTTGACTGTATACTGTAACACTCAATATGGCAGTTATTTAAACATAACTCCTACACCATACATGCAAAATGTCTAATAATGCCTGAAGAAATGCATCTTTGAGAGTTTTCCTGAAAAAAAAAACATTTGGCAAGGTTTGCAAATACAAAATATAATGTTTTACTTTGACAGTAATGTACTTAGAATCCTGAGATAATGCAAAAAAAGCAATAAAAATGTATTCAAACATAAATTCCAAACGACGCATGAAAAACAGCTGATAATGCCTTGAGATGTGTATTTTTGTTAGTTGTACTAGAAAATTGATCTTTTGTAAGGTTAGAAAAGACACAAGTTAGTTTTTTTATTCAATATAACAGTGTAACTATCATACTAAATATGAAAGGTTTATAATCATAACTCCAAAACCAAACTTGAAATTTGTCTAAAAAAGCCTGTAATATTGATTTTATGTGAGTTTTAACATAATTGGGTATTTTGGAAAGAATCACAAATACAAAAACTAGGTTTTACTCAATATGACTGTAAACTGTAACACTCAATATGACAGTTATTTAAACATAACTCCTACACCACACATGAAAAATGGCTAATAATGCCTGAAATAATGCATCTTTGGGAGTTTTACTCTAAGCATATGCTTTTTTTAAATCTTGCGAATGCAAAAAGTAGTTTTTTACTCAATATGTCTATAATGTTCTTAGAATCCTGAGATAATGAGAAAAAAACAAACAAAAAAATGTATTCCAACATAACTCCTAATCCAAACGTGCAAAATGTCTAAAAATGCCTGTAATATTGAATAAATGTTAGATTTACTAGACACAGTTGTTTTTTTTTATAGTTTGCAAAAACAAAAATGAGGTTTTACTCAATATGACTGTATACTGTAACACTCAATATAACAGTTATTTAAACATAAATCCTACACAACACATGAAACATTACTAATAATGCCTGAAATAATGCATCTTTGGGAGTTTTACTCGATACATATCCTTTTTTAAATATTGCAAATGCCAAAAGTACTTTTTTACTCATATTGACTACAAAGTCTTACAATCCTGACATCATGCGAAAAAAGTAATAAAAATGTATTCAAACATAACTTCTAAAAACGACATGCAAAATGGCTGATAATGCCTAGAGATGTGTATTTTTGGTAGTTCTGAAAAAGTAGAAATGCAACATGTCTAAAAATGCCTGAAGAAATGTATCTTTGAGAGTTTTTCTGGAAAAAAAAAAACATTTGGTAAGGTTGGCGAAAACAAAAAGTATTTTTCTACTAATTGGACAGTAATGTACTTGGAATCCTGAGATAATGCGAAAAAAGCAAATGTATTCCAACATAATTCCTAATTCAAACGTTCAAAATGTCTAAAAATGCCTGTGATATTGAATACATGTGAGTTTTACTAGATACAGTTTTTTTTGATGGTTTGCAAATACAAAAATGAGGTTTTACTCAATATGACCGTATAATTTAACACTCAATATGACAGTTATTTAAACATAACCCCTACACCACACATAAAAAAATGCTAATAATGTCTGAAATAATGCATCTTTGGGAGTTTTACTCGAAGCATAAGCTTTTTCAAATTTTGCAAATGCGAAGAGTTGTCTTTTACTCAACATGACTGCAATGTTGTTAGATTCCTGAGATACTGTGAAAAAAGCAATAAAAACATAACTCCTAATCCAAACGTGCAAAATGTCTAAAAATACATGTGATATTGAATACATGTGAGTTTTACTAGACACAGTTGTTTTTTTTATAGTTTGCAAAAACAAAAATGAGGTTTTACTCAATATGACTGTATACTGTAACACTCAATATGACAGTTATTTAAACATAACTCCAACACCACACATGAAAAACGGCTAATAATGCCTGAAATAATGCATCTTTGGGAGTTTTACTCGAAACATATGCTTTTTTAAATATTGCAAATGCAAAAAGTCGTTTTTTACTCAATATGACTACAAAGGCTTACAATCCTGACATAATGCAAAAGTAAAAAAAAATGTATTCAAACATAACTTCTAAAAAACACATGCAAAATGGCTAATAATGCCTAGAGATATTTATTTTTGTTAGTTGTACTAGAAAAATGATTTTTTGTAAAGTTTGCAAAGACACAAGTTAGTTTTTTTATTGAATATAACAGTGTAACAGTCATACTAAATATGAAAGGTTTATAATCATAACCCCAAAACCAAACTTGAAATTTGTCTAAAAAGGCTATAATATTGAATTTATGTGAGTTTTAACAGAATCAGGTATTTTGGAGAGGTTCACAAATACAAAAATTAGGTTTTCCTGGCCTCATATTGGTCACACTCAAAATGACAGTTTTTGAAACTTAACTCCAAAAGTAGAAATGCAACATGTCTAAAAATGCCTGAAGAAATGTATCTTTGAGAGTTTTTCTGGAAAAAAAAAAACATTTGGTAAGGTTGGCGAAAACAAAAAGTATTTTTCTACTAATTTGACAGCAATTAAAAGGTATTCCAACATAATTCCTAATTCAAACGTTCAAAATGTCTAAAAATGCCTGTGATATTGAATAAATGTGAGTTTTACTAGATATAGGTTTTTTTTATGGTTTGCAAATACAAAAATGAGGTTTTACTCAATATGACTGTATAATGTAATACTCAATATGACAGTTATTTAAACATAACTCCTACACCACACATGAAAAATGTCTAATAATGCCTGAAATAATGCATCTTTGGGAGTTTTACTCAAAGCATAAGCTTTTTTTAATTTTGCAAATGCAAAAAGGTTGTTTTTTACTCAACATGACTATAATGCTCTTAGATTCCTGAGATAATGCAAAAAAAGCAATAAAAATGTATTCAACAAAACTCCTAATCCAAACGTGCAAAATGTCTAAAAATGCCTGTGATACGGAGTACATGTTAGTTTTACTAGATACAGTTGTTTTTCTATGGTTTGCAAATACAAAATTTAGGTTTTACTCAATGTGACTGTATACTGTAACACTCAATATGACAGTTATTTAAACATAACTCCTACACCACACATGTAAAATGTCTAATAATGCCTGAAGAAATGCATCTTTGAGAGTTTCCTGAAAAAAAAAAACATTTGGCAAGGTTTGCAAAAAACAAAAAATAATGTTTTACTCAATTTGACAGTAATGTACTCAGAATCCTAAGATAATGCGAAAAAAGCAATAAAATTGTATTCAAACATAACTTCCAAACAACGCATGATAATGGCTGATAATGCCTAGACATGTGTATTTTTGTTAGTTGTACTAGAAAATGTATCTTTTTTAAGGTTAGCAAAGACACAAGTTAGTTCTTTTATTCAATATAACAGTGTAACTATCATACTAAATATTAAAGTTTTATAATCATAACTCCAAAACCAAACTTGAAATTTGTCTTAAAAAGCCTGTAATATTGAATTTATGTGAGTTTTAAAAGAATCAGGTATTTTGGAGAGGTTCACAAATATAACAATTATGTTTTCCTGGCCTCATATTGGTCACACTCAAAATGACAGTTTTTGAAACATAACTCCAAAAGTAGAAATGCAACATGTCTAAAAATGCCTGAAGAAATGTATCTTTGAGAGTTTTTCTAGAAAAAAAACTATTTGGTTAGGTTGGCGAAAACAAAAAGTATTTTTCTAGTAGTTACATTATACAATATGACTGTATAATGTAACACTCAATTTGACAGTTATTTAAACATAACTCCTACACCACACATGCAAAATGTCTAATAATGCCGGAAGAAATGCATCTTTGAGAGTTTTCCTGAAAAAAAAAAAACATTTGGGAAGGTTTGCAAAAACAAAATAATTTTTTTTTACTCAATTTGACGGTAATGTACTTAGAATCCGGAGATAAAGCCAAAAAAACAATAAAAATGTATTCAAACATAATTCTTAATCCAAACGTGCAAAATGTCTAAAAATGCCTATGATATGGAATACGTGTGAGTTTTACTAGATGCAGTTGTTTTTCTATGGTTTGCAAATACAAAAAGGAGATTTTAGTCAATATGACTGTATACTGTAACACTCAATATGACAGTTATTTAAACATAACTCCTACAAACACACATGCAAAATGTCTAATACTGCCTGAAGAAATGCATCTTTGAGAGTTTTCCTGAAAAAAAACATTTGGCAAGGTTTGCAAAAACAAAATATAATTTTTTACTCAATTTGACAGTAATGTACTTAGAATCCTGAGATAATGCAAAAAAAAGCAATAAAAATGTATTCAAACATAACTTGCAAACAACGCATGTAATATGGCTGATAATGCCTAGAGATGTGTATTTTTGTTAGTTGTACTAGAAAATTGATCTTTTGTAAGGTTTGCAAAGACACAAGTTAGTTTTTTTATTCCATATAACAGTGTAACTGTCATACTAAATATGAAAGGTTTATAATCATAAATCCAAAACCAAATTTGAAATTTGTCTAAAAAAGCCTGTAATATATAATTTACGTGAGTTTTACCAGAATCGGGTATTTTGGAAAGAATCACAAATACAAACTTTGGGTTTTACTGGCCTCATATTGGTCACACTCAAAATGACAGTTTTTGAAACAAATATCCAAAAATATGAAAGCAAAATGTCTAATAATGCCTGAAAAAAGGCATCTTTGAGAGTTTTCCTGAAAAAAAAAACATTTGGCAAGGTTTGCAAAAACAAAATATAATTTTTTACTCAATTTGACAGTAATGTACTTAGAATCCTGAGATAAAGCGAAAAAAGCAATAAAAATGTATTCCAACAAATGTCCTAATCCAAACGTGCAAAATGTCTAAAAATGCCTGTGATATTGAATAAATGTTATACAGTCATATTGAGTAAAACCTAGTTTCTTGTATTTGTGATTCTTTCCAAAATACCCGATTCTGTTAAAACTCACATAAATTCAATATTACAGGCTTTTTTAGACAAATTTCAAGTTTAGTTTTGGAGTTATGATTATAAACCTCTCATATTTAGTAGGACAGTTACACTGTTATATTGAATAAAAAAACTAACTTGTGTCTTTGCAAACCTTACAAAAGATCATTTTTCTAGTACAACTAACAAAAATACATATCTCTAGGCATTATTAGCCATTTTGCATGTGTTGTTTAAAAGTTATGTTTGAATACATTTTATTGCTTTTTTCGCATTATCTCAGGATTCTAAGACTATTATAGTCATATTGAATAAAAACTACTTTTTGCATTTGCAAGATTTAAAAAAGCATATGTTTCGAGTAAAACTCCCAAAGATGCATTATTTCAGGCATTATTAGCCATTTTTCATGTGTGGTGTAGGAGTTATGTTTAAATAACTGTCATATTGAGTGTTACAGTATACAGTCATATTGAGTAAAACTTACATTTTGTATTTGCAAACCATAGAAAAACAACTGTATCTAGTAAAACTAACATGTACTCCGTATCACAGGCATTTTTAGACATTTTGCACGTTTGGATTAGGAGTTATGTTGGAATACATTTTTATTGCTTTTTTCGCATTATCTCAGGATTCTAAGAACATTATAGTCATATTGAGAAAAAAACTACTTTTTGCATTTGCAAGATTTAAAAAAGCATATGCTTCGAGTGAAACCCCCAAAGATGCATTATTTCAGGCATTATTAGCCATTTTCCATGTGTGGTGTAGGACTTATGTTTAAATAACTGTCATATTGAGTGTTACAGTATACAGTCATATTGATTAAAACCTGCATTTTGTATTTGCAAACCATAGAAAAACAACTGTATCTAGTAAAACTAACATGTATTCCTTATCACAGGCATTTTTAGACCTTTTGCACGTTTGGATTAGGAGTTATGTTGGAATACATTTTTATTGCTTTTTTCGCATTATCTCAGGATTCTAAGAACATTATAGTCATATTGACTAAACCCTCATTTTTGTATTTGCAAACCATAGAAAAACAACTGTATCTAGTAAAACTCACATGTATTCAATATCAGAGACTTTTTTAGACATTTTGCACGTTTGGATTAGGAATTATGTTGGAATACATTTTTATTGTTTTTTTCGCTTTATCTCAGGATTCTAAGTACATTACTGTCAAATTGAGTAAAAAATTATATTTTGTTTTTGCAAATATTGCCAAATGTTTGTTTTTTTTCAGGAAAACTCTCAAAGATGCATTTCTTCAGGCATTATTAGACATTTTGCATGCATATTTTTGGAGTTTTGTTTCAAAAACTGTCATTTTGAGTGTGACCAATATGTGGCCAGTAAAACCCAATGTTTGTATTTGTGATTCTTTCCAAAATACCCGATTCTGGTAAAACTCACGTAAATTATATATTACAGGCTTTTTTAGACAAATTTCAAGTTTGGTTTTGGAGTTATGATTATAAACCTTTCATATTTAGTATGACAGTTACACTGTTATATGGAATAAAAAAACTAACTTGTGTCTTTGCAAACCTTACAAAAGATCATTTTTCTAGTACAACTAACAAAAATACATATCCCTAGGCATTATTAGCCATTTGGCATGTGTTGTTTAAAAGTTATGTTTGAATACATTTTATTGCTTTTTTCGCATTATCTCAGGATTCTAAGACTATTATAGTCATATTGAATAAAAACTACTTTTTGCATTTGCAAGATTTAAAAAAGCATATGTTTCGAGTAAAACTCCCAAAGATGCATTATTTCAGGCATTATTAGCCATTTTTCATGTGTGGTGTAGGAGTTATGTTTAAATAACTGTCATATTGAGTGTTACAGTATACAGTCATATTGAGTAAAACCTACATTTTGTATTTGCAAACCATAGAAAAACAACTGTATCTAGTAAAACTAACATGTATTCCTTATCACAGGCATTTTTAGACATTTTGCACGTTTGGATTAGGAGTTATGTTGGAATACATTTTTATTGCTTTTTTCGCATTATCTCAGGATTCTAAGAATATTATAGTCATATTGAGTAAAAAACTACTTTTTGCATTTGCAAAATTTAAAAAAGCATATGCTTCCAGTAAAACTCCAAAATATGCATTATTTCAGGCATTATTAGCCATTTTTCATGTGTTGTGTGGGATTTATGTTTAAATAACTGTTATATTGAGTGTTACAGTATACAGTCATATTGATTAAAACCTACATTTTGTATTTGCAAACCATAGAAAAACAACTGTATCTAGTAAAACTAACATGTACTCCTTATCACAGGCATTTTTAGACATTGTGCACGTTTGGATTAGGAGTTATGTTGGAATACATTTTTATTGCTTTTTTCGCATTATCTCAGGATTCTAAGAACATTATAGTCATATTGAGAAAAAAACTACTTTTTGCATTTGCAAGATTTAAAAAAGCATATGCTTCGAGTGAAACCCCCAAAGATGCATTATTTCAGGCATTATTAGCCATTTTCCATCTGTGGTGTAGGACTTATGTTTAAATAACTGTCATATTGAGTGTTACAGTATACAGTCATATTGATTAAAACCTACATTTTGTATTTGCAAACCATAGAAAAACAACTGTATCTAGTAAAACTAACATGTATTCCTTATCACAGGCATTTTTAGACCTTTTGCACGTTTGGATTAGGAGTTATGTTGGAATACATTTTTATTGCTTTTTTCGCATTATCTCGGATTCTAAGAACATTATAGTCATATTGAGAAAAAAACTACTTTTTGCATTTGCAAGATTTAAAAAAGCATATGCTTCGAGTGAAACCCCCAAAGATGCATTATTTCAGGCATTATTAGCTATTTTCCATGTGTGGTGTAGGACTTATGTTTAAATAACTGTCATATTGAGTGTTACAGTATACAGTCATATTGAGTAAAACCTAAATTTTGTATTTGCAAACCATTAAAAAACAACTGTATTTAGTAAAACTAACACTTATTCAATATCACAGGCATTTTTAGACATTTTGCACGTTTGGATTAGGAGTTATGTTGGAATACATTTTTATTGCTTTTTTCGCATTATCTCAGGATTCTAAGAATATTATAGTCATATTGAGTAAAAAACTACTTTTTGCATTTGCAAAATTTAAAAAAGCATATGCTTCCAGTAAAACTCCAAAATATGCATTATTTCAGGCATTATTAGCCATTTTTCATGTGTTGTGTGGGATTTATGTTTAAATAACTGTTATATTGAGTGTTACAGTATACAGTCATATTGACTAAACCCTCATTTTTGTATTTGCAAACCATAGAAAAACAACTGTATCTAGTAAAACTCACATGTATTCAATATCAGAGACTTTTTTAGACATTTTGCACGTTTGGATTAGGAATTATGTTGGAATACATTTTTATTGTTTTTTTCGCTTTATCTCAGGATTCTAAGTACATTACTGTCAAATTGAGTAAAAAATTATATTTTGTTTTTGCAAATATTGCCAAATGTTTTTTTTTTTCAGGAAAACTCTCAAAGATGCATTTCTTCAGGCATTATTAGACATTTTGCATGCATATTTTTGGAGTTTTGTTTCAAAAACTGTCATTTTGAGTGTGGCCAATATGAGGCCAGTAAAACCCAATGTTTGTATTTGTGATTCTTTCCAAAATACCCGATTCTGGTAAAACTCACGTAAATTATATATTACAGGCTTTTTTAGACAAATTTCAAGTTTGGTTTTGGAGTTATGATTATAAACCTTTCATATTTAGTATGACAGTTACACTGTTATATGGAATAAAAAAACTAACTTGTGTCCTTGCAAACCTTACAAAAGATCATTTTTCTATTACAACTAACAAAAATACATATCTCTAGGCATTATTAGCCATTTTGCATGTGTTGTTTAAAAGTTATGTTTGAATACATTTTATTGCTTTTTTCGCATTATCTCAGGATTCTAAGACTATTATAGTCATATTGAATAAAAACTACTTTTTGCATTTGCAAGATTTAAAAAAGCATATGTTTCGAGTAAAACTCCCAAAGATGCATTATTTCAGGCATTATTAGCCATTTTTCATGTGTGGTGTAGGAGTTATGTTTAAATAACTGTCATTTGGGCGTTACAGTATACAGTCATATTGAGTAAAACCTACATTTTGTATTTGCAAACCATAGAAAAACAACTGTATCTAGTAAAACTAACATGTACTCCTTATCACAGGCATTTTTAGACATTGTGCACGTTTGGATTAGGAGTTATGTTGGAATACATTTTTATTGCTTTTTTCGCATTATCTCAGGATTCTAAGAACATTATAGTCATATTGAGAGAAAAACTACTTTTTGCATTTGCAAGATTTAAAAAAGCATATGCTTCGAGTGAAACCCCCAAAGATGCATTATTTCAGGCATTATTAGCCATTTTCCATCTGTGGTGTAGGACTTATGTTTAAATAACTGTCATATTGAGTGTTACAGTATACAGTCATATTGATTAAAACCTACATTTTGTATTTGCAAACCATAGAAAAACAACTGTATCTAGTAAAACTAACATGTATTCCTTATCACAGGCATTTTTAGACCTTTTGCACGTTTGGATTAGGAGTTATGTTGGAATACATTTTTATTGCTTTTTTCGCATTATCTCGGATTCTAAGAACATTATAGTCATATTGAGAAAAAAACTACTTTTTGCATTTGCAAGATTTAAAAAAGCATATGCTTCGAGTGAAACCCCCAAAGATGCATTATTTCAGGCATTATTAGCTATTTTCCATGTGTGGTGTAGGACTTATGTTTAAATAACTGTCATATTGAGTGTTACAGTATACAGTCATATTGAGTAAAACCTAAATTTTGTATTTGCAAACCATTAAAAAACAACTGTATTTAGTAAAACTAACACTTATTCAATATCACAGGCATTTTTAGACATTTTGCAAGTTTGGATTAGGAGTTATGTTGGAATACATTTTTATTGCTTTTTTCGCATTATCTCAGGATTCTAAGAATATTATAGTCATATTGAGTAAAAAACTACTTTTTGCATTTGCAAAATTTAAAAAAGCATATGCTTCCAGTAAAACTCCAAAATATGCATTATTTCAGGCATTATTAGCCATTTTTCATGTGTTGTGTGGGATTTATGTTTAAATAACTGTTATATTGAGTGTTACAGTATACAGTCATATTGACTAAACCCTCATTTTTGTATTTGCAAACCATAGAAAAACAACTGTATCTAGTAAAACTCACATGTATTCAATATCAGAGACTTTTTTAGACATTTTGCACGTTTGGATTAGGAATTATGTTGGAATACATTTTTATTGTTTTTTTCGCTTTATCTCAGGATTCTAAGTACATTACTGTCAAATTGAGTAAAAAATTATATTTTGTTTTTGCAAATATTGCCAAATGTTTTTTTTTTTCAGGAAAACTCTCAAAGATGCATTTCTTCAGGCATTATTAGACATTTTGCATGCATATTTTTGGAGTTTTGTTTCAAAAACTGTCATTTTGAGTGTGGCCAATATGAGGCCAGTAAAACCCAATGTTTGTATTTGTGATTCTTTCCAAAATACCCGATTCTGGTAAAACTCACGTAAATTATATATTACAGGCTTTTTTAGACAAATTTCAAGTTTGGTTTTGGAGTTATGATTATAAACCTTTCATATTTAGTATGACAGTTACACTGTTATATGGAATAAAAAAACTAACTTGTGTCCTTGCAAACCTTACAAAAGATCATTTTTCTAGTACAACTAACAAAAATACATATCTCTAGGCATTATTAGCCATTTTGCATGTGTTGTTTAAAAGTTATGTTTGAATACATTTTATTGCTTTTTTCGCATTATCTCAGGATTCTAAGACTATTATAGTCATATTGAATAAAAACTACTTGTTGCATTTGCAAGATTTAAAAAAGCATATTTTTCGAGTAAAACTCCCAAAGATGCATTATTTCAGGCATTATTAGCCATTTTTCATGTGTGGTGTAGGAGTTATGTTTAAATAACTGTCATATTGAGTGTTACAGTATACAGTCATATTGAGTAAAACCTACATTTTGTATTTGCAAACCATACAAAAACAACTGTATCTAGTAAAACTAACATGTATTCCTTATCACAGGCATTTTTAGACATTTTGCACGTTTGGATTAGGAGTTATGTTGGAATAAATTTTTATTGCTTTTTTCGCATTATTTCAGGATTCTAAGAACATTATAGTAATATTGAGAAAAAAACTACTTTTTGCATTTGCAAGATTTAAAAAAGCATATGCTTCTAGTGAAACCCCCAAAGATGCATTATTTCAGGCATTATTAGCCATTTTCCATGTGTGATGTAGGACTTATGTTTAAATAACTGTCATATTGAGTGTTACAGTATACAGTCATATTGACTAAACCCTCATTTTTCTATTTGCAAACCATAGAAAAACAACTGTATCTAGTAAAACTCACATGTATTCAATATCAGAGACTTTTTTAGACATTTTGCACGTTTGGATTAGGAATGATGTTGGAATACATTTTTATTGTTTTTTTCGCTTTATCTCAGGATTCTAAGTACATTACTGTCAAATTGAGTAAAAAATTATATTTTGTTTTTGCAAATATTGCCAAATGTTTGGTTTTTTTCAGGAAAACTCTCAAAGATCCATTTCTTCAGGCATTATTAGACATTTTGCATGCATATTTTTGGAGTTTTGTTTCAAAAACTGTCATTTTGAGTGTGACCAATATGAGGCCAGTAAAACCCAATGTTTGTATTTGTGATTCTTTCCAAAATACCCGATTCTGGTAAAACTCACGTAAATTATATATTACAGGCTTTTTTAGACAAATTTCAAGTTTGGTTTTGGAGTTATGATTATAAACCTTTGATATTTAGTATGACAGTTACACTGTAATATGGAATAAAAAAACTAACTTGTGTCTTTGCAAACCTTACAAAAGATAATTTTTCTAGTACAACTAACAAAAATACATATCTCTAGGCATTATTAGCCATTTTGCATGTGTTGTTTGAAAGTTATGTTTGAATACATTTTATTGCTTTTTTCGCATTATCTCAGGATTCTAAGACTATTATAGTCATATTGAATAAAAACTACTTTTTGCATTTGCAAGATTTAAAAAAGCATATGTTTCGAGTAAAACTCCCAAAGATGCATTATTTCAGGCATTATTAGCCATTTTTCATGTGTGGTGTAGAGTTATGTTTAAATAACTGTCATATTGAGTGTTACAGTATACAGTCATATTGAGTAAAACATACATTTTGTATTTGCAAACTATAGAAAAACAACTGTATCTAGGAAAACTAACATGTATTACTTATCACAGACATTTTAGACATTTTGCACGTTTGGATTAGGAGTTATGTTGGAATACATTTTTATTGCTTTTTTCGCATTATCTCAGGATTTTAAGAACATTATAGTCATATTGCGAAAAAAAACTACTTTTTGCATACCAAGAATTAAAAAAGCATATGCTTCGATTGAAACCCCAAAGATGCATTATTTCAGGCATTATTAGCCATTTTTCATGTTTGGTGTAGGAGTTATGTTTAAATAACTGTCATATTGAGTGTTACAGTATACAGTCATATTGAGTAAAAACCTAAATTTTGTATTTGCAAACCATAAAAAAACAACTGTATCTAGTAAAACTAACATGTATTCTTTATCACAGGCATTTTTAGACATTTTGCACGTTTGGATTAGGAGTTATGTTGGAATACATTTTTATTGCTTTTTTCGCTTATCTAAGGATTCTAAGAACATCATAGTCATAATGCGAAAAAACTACTTTTTGCATTTGCAAGATTTAAAAAAGCATATGCTTCGAGTGAAACCCCCAAAGACGCATTATTTCAGGCATTATTAGCCATTTTTCATGTGTGGTGTAGGAGTTATGTTTAAATAACTGTCATATTGAGTGTTACAGTATACAGTCATATTGAGTAAAACCTAAATGTTGTATTTGCAAACCATAGAAAAACCACCGTATCCAGAAAAACTAACATTTACTCAATACCACAGGCATTTTTAGACATTTTGCAGGTTTGGATTAGGAGTAAGGTTGGAATACATTTTTATTGCTTTTTTCGCATTATCTCAGGATTCTAAGAACATTATAGTCATATTGAGTAAAAAACTACTTTTCGCATTTGCCAAATTTTAAAAAGCATATGTTTCGAGTAAAACTCCCAAAGATGCATTATTTCAGGCATTATTAGACATTTTACATGTGTGGTTTAGGAGTTATGTTTAAATAACTGTCATATTGAGTGTTACAGTATACAGTCATATTGAGTAAATCCTCAATTTTGTATTTGCAAACCATAGAAAAACAACTGCATCTAGTAAAACTAACATTTATTCAATATCGAAGGCATTTCTAGACATTTTAAACGTTTGAATTAGGTATTATGTTGGAATACATTTTTATTGCTTTTTTCGCATTATCTCAGGATTCTAAGAACATTATAGTCATATTGATTAAAAAACAACTTTTTGCATTTGCAAAATTTAAAAAAGCATATGCTTCCCAGTAAAACTCCCAAAGATGCATTTTTTCAGGCATTATTAGCCATTATTTATGTTTTGTGTAGGATTTATGTTTAAATAACTGTTATATTGAGTGTTACAGTATACAGTCATAATGACTAAAACTTCATTTTTGTATTTGCAAACCATAGAAAAACAACTGTATCTAGTAAAACTCACATGTATTCAATATCACAGGCATTTTTAGACATTTTTCACGTTTGGATTAGGAATTATGTTGGAATACATTTTTATTGTTTTTTTTCGCCTTATCTCAGGATTCTAAGTACATTACTGTCAAATTGAGTAAAAAATATATTTTGTTTTTTGCAAACCTTGTCAAATGTTTTTTTTTCAGGAAAACTCTCAAAGATGCCTTTTTTCAGGCATTATTAGACATTTTGCATGCATATTTTTGGATTTTTGTTTCAAAAACTGTCATTTTGAGTGTGACCAATATGAGGCCAGTAAAACCGAATGTTTGTATTTGTGATTCTTTCCAAAATACCAGATTCTGGTAAAACTCACGTAAATTCAATATTACAGGCTTTTTTAGACAAATTTCAAGTTTGGTTTTGGAGTTATGATTATAAACCTTTCATATTTAGTTTGACAGTTACACTGTTATATGGAATAAAAAAACTAACTTGTGTCTTTGCTAACCTTACAAAAGATCAATTTTCTAGTAGAACTAACAAAAATACACATCTCTAGGCATTATCAGCCATATTACATGCGTTGTTTGGAAGTTATGTTTGAATACATTTTTATTGCTTTTTTTTCGCCTTATCTCAGGATTCTAAGTACATTACTGTCAAATTGAGTAAAAAATTATATTTTGTTTTTGCAAACCTTGCCAAATGTTTTTTTCAGGAAAACTCTCAAAGATGCATTTCTTCAGGCAGTATTAGACATTTTGCATGTGTGTTTGTAGGAGTTATGTTTAAATAACTGTCATATTGAGTGTTACAGTATACAGTCACACTGAGCACAATCTAATTGTGTATTTACAAACCATAGAAAAACAACTGTATCTAGTAAAACTCACACGTATTCAATATCAAAGGCATTTTTAGACATTTTGCACGTTTGGATTAGGAGTTATGATTTTATTGCTTTTTTCGCATTATCTTAGGAATCTAAGAACTTTATAGTCATGTTGAGTAAAAAAACTACTTTTTGCATTTGCAAAATTTAAAAAAGCTTATGCTTCGAGTAAAACTCCAAAAGATGCATTATTTCAGGCATTATTAGCCATTTTTAATGTGTGGTGTAGGAACTATGTTTAAAAAAACTGGTCATATTGAGTGTTACAGTATACAGTCATATTGACTAAAATCTCCTTTTTGTATTTGCAAACCATAGAAAAACAACTGCATCTAGTAAAACTCACGCGTATTCCATATCATAGGCATTTTTAGAAATTTTGCACGTTTGGATTAAGAATTATGTTTGAATACATTTTTATTGTTTTTTTTGGCTTTATCTCCGGATTCTAAGTACATTACCGTCAAATTGAGTAAAAGGAAAATTATTTTGTTTTTGCAAACCTTGCCAAATGTTTTTTTTTTTTCAGGAAAACTCTCAAAGATGCATTTCTTCCGGCATTATTAGACATTTTGCATGTGTGGTGTAGGAGTTATGTTTAAATAACTGTCAAATTGAGTGTTACATTATACAGTCATATTGTATAATGTAACTACTAGAAAAATACTTTTTGTTTTCGCCAACCTTACCAAATGTTTTTTTTTTCTCAGAAAAACTCTCAAAGATACATTTCTTCAGGCATTTTTAGACATGTTGCATTTCTACTTTAGGAGTTATGTTTCAAAAACTGTCATTTGAGTGTGACCAATATGAGGCCAGGAAAACCTAATTTTTGTATTTGTGAACCTCTCCAAAATACCTGATTCTGTTAAAACTCACATAAATTCAATATTACAGGCTTTTTAAGACAAATTTCAAGTTTGGTTTTGGAGTTATGATTATAAAACTTTAATATTTAGTATGATAGTTACACTGTTATATTGAATAAAAAAACTAACTTGTGTCTTTGCTAACCTTAAAAAGACACATTTTCTAGTACAACTAACAAAAATACACATGTCTAGGCATTATCAGCCATTTTTCATGCGTTGTTTGGAAGTTATGTTTGAATACAATTTTATTGCTTTTTTCGCATTATCTCAGGATTCTAAGTACATTACTGTCAAATTGAGTAAAACATTATTTTTTGGTTTTTGCAAACCTTGCCAAATGCTTTTTTTTTTCAGGAAAACTCTCAAAGATGCATTTCTTCAGGCATTATTAGACATTTTGCATGTGTGGTGTAGGAGTTATGTTTAAATAACTGTCATATTGAGTGTTACAGTATACAGTCACATTGAGTAAAACCTAAATTTTGTATTTGCAAACCATAGAAAAACAACTGTATCTAGTAAAACTAACATTAATTCAATATCACAGGCATTTTAGGACATTTTGCACGTTTGGATTAGGAGTTTTGTTGAATACATTTTTATTGCTTTTTTTGCATTATCTCAGGAATCTAAGAGCATTATAGTCATGTTGAGTAAAAAACAACTTTTTGCATTTGCAAAATTTAAAAAAATGTATGCTAAATTTTGTATTTGCAAACCATAAAAAAAAACTATATCTAGTAAAACTCACATTTATTCAATATCACAGGCATTTTTAGACATTTTGAACGTTTGAATTAGGAATTATGTTGGAATACCTTTAAATTGCTTTTTTTGCATTATCTCAGGATTCTAAGTACATTACTGTCAAATTAGTAGAAAAATACTTTTTGTTTTCGCCAACCTTACCAAACCAGAAAATGATATGTATTATTGATTTGGTATTTTTCTGTAATAAAAAATAGTAATATACATAGTTTGTCAATACTGGCATATTACTTAAAATAACAGACAATTTGTTAATTTACAGATAATGTTTTCAAATCTTCTGTTTTATAACCTATTTTTAAAAAAAAAATACAGTAGAAATTTAAAGTAAATTAACCATAAAAATATGAATTTTTTTTTACAGTGTAGGCATTATTAGCCATTTTGCATGTGTTGTTTTGAAGTTATGTTTGAATTTATTTGTATTGCTTTTTTAGCATTATCTCAGGATTCTAAAAAAATGATTGTCATATTGAGTAAAAAACTAGTTTTTGCATTTGCAAGATTTACAAAAGCATATGTTTCCAGCAAAACTCCCAAAGACGCATTCCTTCAGGCATTATTAGCCATTGTTCATGTGTGGTGTAGGAATTATGTTTAAATAACTGTCATATTGAGTGTTACAGTATACAGTCATATTGAGTAAAACCAAATTTTTGTATTTGCAAACCATAAAAAAACAACTGCTTCTAGTAAAACTCACATGGATTCAATATCGCAGGCATTTTTAGACATTTTGCACGTTTGGATTAGGAATTATGTTGGAGGACATTTCATTGCTTTTTTCGCATTAGCTCAGGATTCTCAGTACATTACTGTGAAATTGGGTAAAAAATTACTTTTTGTTTTTTCAAACCTTACCATATGTTTTTTTTCCAGTAAAACTCAAAATGATACATTTCTTCAGGCATTATTAGACATTTTGCCCGTGTATTGAGTAAAACCAAATGTTTGTATTTGCGAACCATAAAAAAACAACTGTGTCTAGTAAAACTCAAATGGATTCAATATCACAGACATTTTTAGACATTTTGCACGTTTGGATTAGGAATTATGATGGAATACATTTGTATTGCTTTTTTTTTTTACAATATCTCAGAATTGTATGTACATTCTTGTCAAATTGAGTAAAAACATACTTTTTACAAAATATAATTTTTCTAGTACCGCTAACAAAGATACATATCTCCAGGCATTATTAGTCATTTTGCATTTATTGTTTAGAAGGGATGTTTGAAAACATTTTTATTGCTTTTGTCACATTATCTAAAGATTCTAAGAACATTATTGTCATATTGAGTAAAAAACTACTTTTTGCATTTGCAAGATTTAAAAAAGCATATGTTTCGAGTAAAACTCCCAAAGGTGCATTTTTTCAGGCATTATTAGCCATTTTTCATGTGAGGTGTAGGAGTTATGTAAAAATAACTGTCATATTGTATACAGTCATATTGAGTAAAACCAAATTTTTGTATTAGCAAACAATAAAAAAACAACTGTATCCAGTAGAGATGCGCGGTTTACGGTCACAACCGTGGAGTCCGCGGATAAACAGCAGGTCGGGCGGGTGAATTGACGAAAAAATAGATTTTAAATAGATTCGGGCAGGTGGCGGTTGAACCATTGGAAAATATATATACATAGTGAAATGTTATGTTGAAGAGTTTCATTTAACCTACTGACGTGTATATATAAATGGTTTATTTATATTGGTTAGTAACGTAAAGTGTTGCTCCTGGCTGTACTTGATGCTACAGTCTAGTGGTTAGGATTCAATGCGCTCACCGTCGCGATCCGGGTTTGATGCTCGGTGAAGGAAATCACTTTTTTTTAATCATGAATTGATTAGCGTGGACCCCGACTTAAACAAGTTGAAAAACTTATTGGGGTGTTACCATTTAGTGGTCAATTGTACGGGCCTCATATTGGTCACACTCAAAATGACGGTTTTTGAAACAAAACTCCAAAAATATGCATGCAAAATGTCTAATAATGCCTGAAGAAATGCATCTTTGAGAGTTTTCCTGAAAAAACAAAATATAATTTTTTACTCAATTTGACAATGTTCTTAGAATCCTGAGATAAAGCGAAAAAAACAATAAAAATGTATTCCAACATAATTCCTAATCCAAACGTGCAAAATGTCTAAAAATGCCTGTGATATTGAATACATGTGAGTTTTACTAGATACAGTTGTTTTTATATGGTTTGCAAATACAAAAATGAGGTTTTAGTCAATATGACTGTATACTGTAACACTCAATATGACAGTTATTTAAACATAACTCCTACACCACACATGAAAAATGGCTAATAATGCCTGAAATAATGCATCTTTTGGAGTTTTACTCGAAGCATATGCTTTTTAAAATCTTGCAAATGCAAAAAGTTGTTTTTTATTCAATATGACTATAATAGTCTTAGAATCCTGAGATAATGCGAAAAAAGCAATAAAAATGTATTCCAACATAACTTCTAAACAACTTATGCAAATAGGCTAATAATGCCTAGAGATATGTATTTTTGTTAGTTGTACTAGAAAAATTATCTTTTGTAAGGATTGCAAAGACA
Source organism: Nerophis ophidion (assembly GCF_033978795.1). Classification (NCBI taxonomy): domain Eukaryota; kingdom Metazoa; phylum Chordata; class Actinopteri; order Syngnathiformes; family Syngnathidae; genus Nerophis; species Nerophis ophidion. The sequence goes on along the minus strand of NW_026907041.1, from coordinate 41,316 downwards.
CAAGTTAGTTTTTTTATTCCATATAACAGTGTAACTGTCATACTAAATATGAAAGGTTTATAATCATAACTCCAAAACTAAACGTGAAATTTGTCTAAAAAAGCCTGTAAAAACCCTGTGGAATAAAATTATTTTTCTGCAAAACTATTTGCATCGTTACTTTATTAAAGGTGGTTGAATTTAATAATTTGGTAAAAGTCTGTAAAATTACGATATTTTTCCGCAAAACGTTTCATGAAAATTTCTGTAAGTATGTTTTCGATTATTATTTGGTTTACAATGTTTTACTTAAATTTTATAGTTTTCGTTTGGCAGTCGTATCTGCCAGTAGATGACAGTTTTTTTTTTACAGAATTTTTTTTACAGTGTAGAGACATTGATCTTTTTCAGTTTTACTAGAAAAAATATATTTTTTAAGGTTCTCAAACACACAAGGTACACTGTAAAAAAAAATCTGTAAAAAAAACTGTAATCTACTGGCAGCTATGTCTACCAAATGAAAACCATAAAATTAAAGTAAAACACTGTATACCAAATAATGAACTAAAACATATTTACAGAAATTTTCATTAAACGTTTTGCGGAAAAGTATAAACAAATTTCAGATTTTTACTAAATTGTTGAGATCAACCACCTTTAATAAAGTGACGATGCAAACAGCTCTGCTGGAAAATACCTTTTTTCTACAGAGTTTTTCCAATTAGTTACGATCAACCAACTTTAATGGAGTGACAATGATGGCAGTTCCACAGAAAAATACCATTATTTTACAGATTTTTTCTGAATTATTAAGTTCAGGGGTCTCAAACTCAGTGTACAGGGGGGCTACAGTGTGTAAAAACTATGTGAAGAGTGGATTAGCCTTCTTTGAATGGCTATACCGACCTGGCAACATACTTGAGATAAAAGGAAAAAAACAATAAAAATGTATTCCAACATAATTCCTAATCAAAACTTGCAAAAGTTCTAAAAATGCCAACGATATTGAACATTGTGAGTTTTACTAGATACAGTTGTTTTTCTATGGTTTGCAAATACAAAATTGAGGTTTTACTCAATATGACTGAATACTGTAACACTCAATATGACAGTTATTTAAACATAACTCCTACACCAAACATAAAAAATGGCTAATAATGCCTGAAATAATGGGAGTTTTACTCGAAACATATGCTTTTTTAAATCTTGCAAATGCAAAAAGTAGTTTTTTATTCAATATAACTATAATAGTCTTAGAATCCTGAGATAATGCGAAAAAAGCAATACAAATGTATTCCAACATAACTTCTAAACAACACATGCAAAATGGCATGTGTTGCCTAGAGATATGTATTTTTGTTAGTTGTACTAGAAAAATTATCTTGTGTAAGGTTTGCAAAGACACAAGTTAGTTTTTTTATTCAATATAAGAGTGTAACCGTCATACTAATATGAAAGGTTTATAATCATAACTCCAAAACTAAACGTGAAATTTGTCTAAAAAAGCATGTAATATTGAATTTATGTGAGTTTTACCAGAATCGGGTATTTTGGAAAGAATCACAAATACAAAAACTAGGTTTTACTCAATATGACTGTATACTGTAACGCCCAATATGACAGTATACAGTCATATTGAGTAAAACCTCATTTTTGTTTTTGCAAACTATAAAAAAAACAACTGTATCTAGTAAAACTAACATTTATTCAAAATCACAGGCATTTTTAGACATTTTACACGTTTGGATTAAAAGTTATGTTTGAATACCTTTTTTTTTTCTTCGCATTATCTCAGGATTCTAAGAACATTATAGTCATATTGAGTAAAAAACTACTTTTTGCATTTGCAAGACTTAAAAAAGCATATGCTTCGAGTAAAACTCCCAAAGATCCATTATTTCAGGCATTATTAGCCATTTTTCATGTGTGGTGTAGGAGTTATGTTTGAATACATTTTTATTGCTTTTTTTGCATTATCTCAGGATTCTAAGACTACTATAGTCATATTGAATAAAAAACTACTTTTTGCATTTGCAAGATATAAAAAACCATATGTTTCGAGTAACACTCCCATTATTTCAGGCATTATTAGCCATTTTTCATGTGTGGTGTAGGAGTTATGTTTAAATAACTGTCATATTGAGTGTTACAGTATACAGTCATTTTGAGTAAAACCTAAATTTTGTATTTGCAAACCATAGAAAAACAACTGTAACTAGTAAAACTCACATGTATTCAATATCATAGGCATTTTTAGACATTTTGCAAGTTTTGATTAGGAATTATGTTGGAATACATTTTTATTGTTTTTTTCGCTTTATCTCAGGAATCTAAGTACAATACTGTCAAATTGAGTAAAAAATTATATTTTGTTTTTGCAAACCTTGCCAAATGTTTTTTTTTTCAGGAAAACTCTCAAAGATGCATTTCTTTAGGCATTATTAGACATTTTGCATTGTGGTGTAAGAGTTATGTTTAAATAATCGTCATATTGAGTGTTACCGTATACAGTCATATTGAGTAAAACCTAAATGTTTTGTTTGCAAACCATAGAAAAACACAGGGAGTCTCCTGTAAAAATTGGCAAGTATGTTGCCAGGTCGGTATAGCCATTCAAAGAAGGTGAATCCACTCTTCACGTAGTTTCTACACACTGTAGCCCCCCTGTACACTGAGTTTGAGACCCCTGAACTTAATAATTCAGAAAAAATCTGCAAAATAATGGTATTTTTCTGTGGAACTGCCAGCATTGTCACTCCATTAAAGTTGGTTGATCGTAACTAATTGGAAAAACTCTGTAGAAAGAAGGTATTTTCCAGCAGAGCTGTTTGCATCGTCACTTTATTAAATGTTTTTGATCTTAACAATTTAGTAAAAATCTGAAATTTGTTTATACTTTTCCGCAAAACGTTTAATGAAAATTTCTGTAAATATGTTTTAGTTCATTATTTGGTATACAGTGTTTTACTTTAATTTTATGGTTTTCATTTGGTAGACGTAGCTGCCAGTAGATTACAGTTTTTTTTACAGAATTTTTTTTACAGTGTACCTTGTGTGTTTGAGAACCTTAAAAAATATATTTTTTCTAGTAAAACTGAAAAAGATCAATGTCTCTACACTGTAAAAAAAATTCTGTAAAAAAAACTGTCATCTACTGGCAGATACGACTGCCAAACGAAAACTATAAAATTTAAGTAAAACATTGTAAACCAAATAATAATCAAAAACATACTTACAGAAATTTTCATGAAACGTTTTGCGGAAAAATATCGTAATTTTACAGACTTTTACCAAATTATTAAATTCAACCACCTTTAATAAAATAACGATGCAAATAGTTTTGCAGAAAAATACTTTTATTCCACAGGGTTTTTCCAAATTAATAAGATCAACCAACTTTAATGATGTGACAATGCTGGCAGTACCACAGAAAAATGCTATTATTTTACAGACTTTTTGAGTTGTTAAGATCAGGGGTTTCTAATTCAATTTAACTAGGGTCCACCGGATGCTGAAACTACATGAAAAGTGGATTCACCTTCTTTGAATGGCAATCTAGACTTAGCAACATGTTTGCCAATCCTCCCGAAATATAAAGAGACCTCTTGTGTATTTCGTAGAGTATTGTTTATTTATCAGTGTGACAATCATTTTAAGGTGATGCCTGTGACAACATTGCCTTCAACTTCCTTGACAATCTTGCTTTGTGCTCACTAATTCAGCAAACTAACAGCTTGCCTAAAGTATCCATCCATCCATTTTCTACCGCTTATTCCCTTTTGGGGTCGCGGGGGGGCGCTGGCGCCTATCTCAGCTACAATCGGGCGGAAGGCGGGGTACACCCTGGACAAGTCGCCACCTCATCGCAGGGCCAAGACAGATAGACAGACAACATTCACACTCACATTCAAACACTAGGGCCAATTTTGTGTTGCCAATCAACCTATCCCCAGGTGCATGTCTTTGGAAGTGGGAGGAAGCCGGAGTACCCGGAGGGAACCCACGCATTCACGGGGAGAACATGCAAACTCCACACAGAAAGATCCCGAGCCTGGATTTGAACCCAGGACTGCAGGAAATTTGTATTGTGAGGCAGACGCACTAACCCCTCTGCTACCGTGAAGCCCTAAACAACAATTTTTAACATTGTTACAAATATGCGACACAATGCTAACCCACATCAAACAAGAATGACAAACACATTTTGGGAGAACATCTTCACCGTAACACAAAATAAACACAAAAGAACAAATACCCAGAATTCCATGCAGCGCTACTCTTCCGGGCTACACCCCCGCCACCACCCCACATCACCGCCCCCCTCCATGTGTTGGTTGAGGTGGGCGGGGTTTGGTGGCTGCGGGGGTGTAGCCCGGAAGAGTAGCGCTGCTTGGCATTCTGGGTATTTATTGTTTTGTGTTTATTTTGTGTTACGGTGAAGATGTTCTCGTGAAATGTGTTTGTCATTCTTGTTTGATGTGGGTTCACGGTGTGGCGCATATTTGTAACAGTGTTAAATATATTTGTATGGCCACCGTCAGTGTGACCTGTGTGGCTGTTGGCTGTAGATCAAGTATGTCTTGCACTCACCAACGTGTGTCATATTACAGAGAAAAATCTTAAATTGTTTGTACAAGCATAAACCTTTATATGACAGGCTACAAATATTTTTCAACAAAAATACACATACATATGAAAAAAAATAAGATATTCCTTTAAATTACATACAAAACTGGTAGATTGTTAATATGGACATGGACTTTTATATAACAAGTACATGTTAAATGGAAGTTAATTACTGTAATTTTACATGAATTTGAAAGTAATTTGAGAAAACAGAAAATGATATGTATTATTGATTTGGTATTTTTCTGTAATAAAAAATAGTAATATACATAGTTTGTCAATACTGGCATATTACTTAAAATAACAGACAGTTTGTTTATTTACAGATAATGTCTTCAATTCTTCAGTTTTATAACCTATTTGAAAAAAAAAGAAAAATTACAGTAGAAATTTAGAGTAAATTAACCATAAAAATATGATTTTTTTTTACAGTGTAGGCATTATTAGCCAATTTGCATGTGTTGTTTAGAAGTTATGTTTGAATACATTTGTATTGCTTTTTTAGCATTATCTCAGGATTCTAAAAAAATGATTGTCATATTGAGTAAAAAACTAGTTTTTGCATTTGCAAGATTTACAAAAGCATATGTTTCCAGCAAAACTCCAAAGATGCATTCTTTCAGGCATTATTAGCCATTGTTCATGTGTGGTGTAGGAATTATGTTTAAATAACTGTCATATTGAGTGTTACAGTATACAGTCATATTGAGTAAAACCAAATTTTTGTATTTGCAAACCATAAAAAAACAACTGCATCTAGTAAAACTCACATGGATTCAATATCGCAGGCATTTTTAGACATTTTGCACGTTTGGATTAGGAATTATGTTGGAGGACATTTCATTGCTTTTTTCGCATTAGCTCAGGATTCTCAGTACATTACTGTGAAATTGGGTAAAAAATTACTTTTTGTTTTTGCACATCTTACTATATGTTTTTTTTTTTCCAGTAAAACTCAAAATGATACATTTCTTCAGGCATTATTAGACATTTTGCCCGTGTATTGAGTAAAACCAAATGTTTGTATTTGCGAACCATAAAAAAAACAACTGTGTCTAGTAAAACTCAAATGGATTCAATATCACAGGCATTTTTACACATTTTGCACGTTTGGATTAGGAATTATGCTGGAATACATTTGTATTGCTTTTTTCTTGCAATATCTCAGACTTGTATGTACATTCTTGTCAAATTGAGTAAAAACATACTTTTTACAAAATAAAATTTTTCTAGTACCGCGAACAAAGATACATATCTCTAGGCATTATTAGTCATTTTGCATTTGTTCTTTAGAAGGGATGTTTGAAAACATTTTTATTGCTTTTGTCACATTATCTCAAGATTCTAAGAACATTATTGTCATATTGAGTAAAAAACTACTTTTTGCATTTGCAAGATTTAAAAAAGCATATGTTTCGAGTAAAACTCCCAAAGATGCATTTTTTCAGGCATTATTAGCCATTTTTCATGTGTGGTGTAGGAGTTATGTAAAAATAACTGTCATATTGTATACAGTCATATTGAGTAAAACCAAATTTTTGTATTTGCAAACAATAAAAAAACAACTGTATCTAGTAGAGATGCGCGGTTTACGGTCACAACCGTGGAGTCCGCGGATAAACAGCAGGTTGGGCGGGTGACTTGACGAAAAAATATATTTTAAATAGATTCGGGCAGGTGGCGGTTGAACCATTGGGAAATATATATACATAGTTAAATGTTATGTTGAAGAGGTTCATTTAGCCTACTGACGTGTATATATAAATGGTTTATTTATATTGGTTAGTAACGTAAAGTGTTGTTCCTGGCTGTACTTGATGGTACAGTCTAGTGGTTAGGATTCAATGCGCTCACCGTCGCGATCCGGGTTTGATGCTCGGTCAAGGGAATCACTTTTTTTTACCATGAATTGATTAGCGTGGACCCCGACTTAAACAAGTTGAAAAACTTATTGGGGTGTTACCATTTAGTGGTCAATTGTACGGAATATGTACTGTACTTGGCAATCTATTAATAAAAGTATCAATCAAAACAATCCATACAACACGTCACAGACAACGTCACGCTAACATCATGTGACACTTCCTATGAAGGCTGCAGAAGCAAGGTAGCCCAAACTTGTCAGGTACAACACTTTATCTTACTAGCCTCTAAAAATCAACCATTTATAGATAGTTCAATGTTGTTACCCACATACGAAAAACGAGCAGCACCCTTTTAAACAGTATGTGGGCATACTTTTATTTTGAAGTGTCTCGTTTGGTCTGTGGACGGATATAAGGAAGCTACTTCCGGGTATGAGTACACATTTTTTTGATGCATTAGAAAGAAGAAAGAGAGCGGCTGATTGTAACAAAGACTAAAAAGTGTCACAGGGACTTTAAGCGTTTGGGATCTAAGAGCCAGAAGATCACAATTGCCTCCATCTTCTTCCGCTTATCAGAAGTGAGGTCGCGGGGGCAGCAGCCTAAGCAGGAAAGCCCAGCCTTCCCACTCCCAAGCCACTTCGTCTAGCTCCTACCCAGGGAATCCCGAAGCGTTGCCAGGCCAGCCGGGAGACAAAGTCTTCCCAGCGTGTCCTGGATCTTCCCCGTGGCCTCCTACCGGTTGGACATGCCCTAATCGCCTCCCTAGGGTGGGGTGTGGGTGGCATCCTGACCAGATGCCCGAACCACCTCATCTGGCTCCAACAGCCATACAAGTCACACTGACGGTGGCCATACAAACAAATTTTACACTGTTACAAATATGCGCCACACTGTGAACCCACATCAAACAAGAATGACAAACACATTTCGCGAGAACATCTTCACCGTAACACAAAATAAACACAAAATAACAAATACCCAGAATGCCATGCAGCGCTACTCGCCCGGGCTACACCCCCGCAACCACCAAACCCCGCCCACCTCAACCGACACATGGAGGGGGGCGGTGATGTGGGGTGGTGGCGGGGGTGTAGCCCGGAAGAGTAGCACTGCATGGAATTCTGGGTATTTGTTCTTTTGTGTTTATTTTGTGTTACGGTGAAGATGTTCTCCCAAAATGTGTTTGTCATTCTTGTTTGATGTGGGTTCACAATATGTGGTGCATATTTGTAACAATGTTAACATTTTTTGGACAGCCACCGTCAGTGTGAGCTATATAGCTGTTGATCAAGTATGTTATGGACAACCTATGACGAGCACAAAAGTCTAATAACAAAACACCACTTGCAGTACTGTCACAGCAGCCCTTAAAGATACTTGTCCAGTCGATATCGGATAGCCCTTCACTACGGTCACAGGGAGTCTCCTGTAAAGATTGGCAAGTATGTTGCCATGTCAGTATTGCCATTAAAGGAAGGTGAATTCACTTTTCACGTAGTTTCTACACACTATAGCCCCCCGGTAAACTGAGTTTGAGACTCTTGATCTTAATAATTCAGAAAAAATCTGTAAAATAATCATGTTTTTCTGTGGAACCGCCAGCATTGTCACTCCATTAAAGTTGGTTGATCGTAATTAATTGGAAAAACTCTGTAGAAAAAAGGTATTTTTCTGCAGAACTGTTTGCATTGTCACTTTATTAAAGGTGGTTGATCTTAACAATTTAGTAAAAATCTGAAAAATTTTCATATTTTTCCACAAAACGTTTAATGAAAATTTCTGTAAATATAATGTTTTAGATCATTATTTGGTCTACAGTGTTTTACTTTAATTTTATGGTTTTCATTTGGCAGCCGTAGCTACCAGTAGATTAGTTTTTTTACAGATTTTTTTTTTTTTACAGTGTACCTTGTGTGTTTGAGAACCTTAAAAAATATATTTTTTCTAGTAAAACTGACAAAGATAAATGTCTATACACACAAAAAAAAAAATTCTGTAAAACAAACTGTCATCTACTGGCAGATACGGCTGCCAAACGAAAACTATAAAATTTAAGTAAAGCATTGCAAACCAAATAATAATCAAAAACATTATATTTACAGAAATTTTCATGAAACGTTTTGCGGAAAAATATCTTAATTTTACAGATTTTTACAATATTATTAAGGTCAACAACCTTTAATAAAGTATTGATGCAAACAGTTTTGCAGAAAAATACTTTTATTCTACAGAGTTTTTCCAAATTAATATGATCAACCAACTTTAATAAAGTGACAATGCTGGTATTTCCACAGAAAAATACCATTATTTTACACTCTTTCTGAATTGTTAAAATAGGGGGCCACTGGATGCTGAAACTACATGAAAAGTGGATTCAGCTTCTTTGAATGACCATCCAGACCTAGCAACATACTCCCAATTTTAACGAGAGGCTTCCTGTGACCCTCGCAATGGATTGTCCCTATATCGACCGGACAAACATTTTAATGTGGTTCTGTGACAGCACTGCCTTCAACTTCCTTGACAACCTTTTGTCGTGTTCGCTCATTCAGCAAACCAACAGCATGCCGAGGGGGCCGCACGCATGTTATGCGAGGATTTGTTGGTTGTACAATGTTGACTACAAGACGTACTTGATTAACAGCATTACAAATCACACTGACGGGAGCTGTACAAAAAAAATTAACACTGTTACAAATATGCGCCAATATTGTGAAACCACATCAAACAAGAATGACGAACACATTTCGGGAGAACATCTTTACCGTAACACAAAATAAACACAAAAGAACAAATACCCAGAATTCCATGCAGCGCTACTCTTCCGGGCTACACCCCTGCCACCACCCCACATCACGGTCCCCCTCCTTGCGTCAGTTGAGGCGGGCGGGGTTTGGTGCTTGCGGGGGTGTAGCCCGGAAGAGTAGCGCTGCATGGCATTCTGGGTATTTGTTCTTTTGTGTTTATTTTGTGTTACGGTGAAGATGTTCTCCCGAAATGTGTTTGTCATTCTTGTTTGATGAGGGTTCACAGTGTGGCGCATATTTGTAACAGTGTGAAATTTGTTTGTACGGCGTGAAATTTGTTTGTACGGCCACCGTCAGTGTGACCTGTGTGGCTGTTGGCTGTTGATCAAGTATGTCTTGCACTCACCAGCGTGTGCCATATTACAGAGAAAAATGTTAAATTGTTAGTAAAAGCATAAACCTTTATATACCAGGCTTCAAATATGTTTAGCCTGACGGTACCTGTCTGCTGCCTCCGGAGGATTGTCATACTAAATGTGAAAGGTTTATAATAATAACTCCAAAACCAAACATGAAATTTGTCTTAAAAAGCCTTAATGTTGAATGTATGTGAGTTTTACCTGAATCAGGTATTTTGGAAAGAATCACAAATACAAAGCTTAGGTTTTACTGGCCTCATATTGGTCACACTCAAAATTACAGTTTTTAAAACATAACTCCAAAAATACACATGTATAATGTCTAATAATAACTGTAGAAATGCATCTTTGAGAGTTTTCCTGAAAAAAAATAATTTGGTAAGGTTTGCAAAAACAAAATTTTATTTTTTACTCAATTTGACATTTGTATTGCGAAAAAAGCAATACAAATGTATTCCAACATAATTCCTAATCCAAACGTGCAAAATGTCTAAAAATGCCTGTGATATTGAATACATGTGAGTTTTACTAGATACAGTTGTTTTTCTATGGTTTGTAAATACAAAAATGAGGTTTTACTCAATATGACTGTATACTGTAACACTCAATATGACAGTTATTTAAACATAACTCCTACACCACACATGAAAAATGGCTAATAATGCCTGAAATAATGCATCTTTGGGAGTTTTACTCGAAACATATGCTTTTTTAAATCTTGCAGATGCAAAAAGTAGTTTTTTATTCAATATGACTATAATAGTCTTAGAATCCTGAGATAATGCAAAAAAAGCAAAAAAATGTATTCAAACATAACTTCAAAACAACACATGAAAAATGGCTAATAATGCCTAGGGATGTGTATTTTTGTTAGTTGTACTAGAAAAATAATCTTTTGTAGGGTTTGCAAAGACACAAGTTAGTTTTTTTATTCAATATAACAGTGTAACTGTCATATTAAATATGAAAGGTTTATAATCATAACTCCAAAAACAAACTTGAAATTTGTCTAAAAAAGCCTGTAATGTTGAATTTATGTGGGTTTTAGCAGACTCGGGTATTTTGGAAATGTTCACAAATACAACAATTAGGTTTTGCTGGCCTCATATTGGTCACACGCAAAATGACAGTTTTTGAAACATAACTCAAAAAGTAGAAATGCAAAATGTCTAATAATGCTTGAAGAAATGTATCTTAGACAGTTTTACTGGAAAAAAAACATTTGGTAAGATTTGCGAAAACAAAAAGTATTTTTTTACTAAATTTGACAGTAATGTACTTATAATCCTGAGATAATGCGAAAAAAGCAATAAAAATGTATTCCAACATAATTCCTAATCCAAACCTGCAAAATGTCTAAAAATGCCTGTGATATTAAATACATATGAGTTTTACTAGATACAGTTGTTTTTCTATTGTTTGCAAATACAAAAATGAGGTTTTACTCAATATAACTGTATACTGTAACACTCAATATGACAGTTATTTAAACATAACTCCTACACCACACATGAAAAATGGCTAATAATGCCTGAAATAATGCATCTTTTGGATTTTTACTCGAAATATATGCTTTTTTAAATCTTGCAAATGCGAAAAGTTGTCTTTTACTCAACATGACTATAATGTTCTTAGATTCCTGAGATACTGCGAAAAAAGCAATAAAAACATAACTCCTAATCCAAACGTGCAAAATGTCTAAAAATACCTGTGATATTGAATACATGTGAGTTTTACTAGACACAGTTGTTTTTTTTATAGTTTGCAAAAACAAAAATGAGGTTTTACTCAATATGACTGTATACTGTAACACTCAATATGACAGTTATTTAAACATAACTCCAACACCACACATGAAAAACGGCTAATAATGCCTGAAATAATGCATCTTTGGGAGTTTTACTCGAAACATATGCTTTTTTAAATATTGCAAATGCAAAAAGTCGTTTTTTACTCAATATGACTACAAAGGCTTACAATCCTGACATAATGCAAAAAAAGTAAAAAAAAATGTATTCAAACATAACTTCTAAAAAACACATGCAAAATGGCTAATAATGCCTAGAGATATTTATTTTTGTTAGTTGTACTAGAAAAATGATTTTTTGTAAGGTTTGCAAAGACACAAGTTAGTTTTTTTATTCAATATAACAGTGTAACAGTCATACTAAATATGAAAGGTTTATAATCATAACCCCAAAACCAAACTTGAAATTTGTCTAAAAAGGCTATAATATTGAATTTATGTGAGTTTTAACAGAATCAGGTATTTTGGAGAGGTTCACAAATACAAAAATTAGGTTTTCCTGGCCTCATATTGGTCACACTCAAAATGACCGTTTTTGAAACATAACTCCAAAAGTAGAAATGCAACATGTCTAAAAATGCCTGAAGAAATGTATCTTTGAGAGTTTTTCTGGAAAAAAAAAACATTTGGTAAGGTTGGCGAAAACAAAAAGTATTTTTCTACTAATTTGACAGTAATGTACTTAGAATCCTGAGATAATGCAAAAAAAGCAATTAAAAGGTATTCCAACATAATTCCTAATTCAAACGTTCAAAATGTCTAAAAATGCCTGTGATATTGAATAAATGTGAGTTTTACTAGATATAGGTTTTTTTTATGGTTTGCAAATACAAAAATGAGGTTTTACTCAATATGACTGTATAATGTAATACTCAATATGACAGTTATTTAAACATAACTCCTACACCACACATGAAAAATGTCTAATAATGCCTGAAATAATGCATCTTTGGGAGTTTTACTCAAAGCATAAGCTTTTTTTAATTTTGCAAATGCAAAAAGTTGTTTTTTACCCAACATGACTATAATGCTCTTAGATTCCTGAGATAATGCAAAAAAAGCAATAAAAATGTATTCAACAAAACTCCTAATCCAAACGTGCAAAATGTCCTAAAATGCCTGTGATATTGAATTAATGTTAGTTTTACTAGATACAGTTGTTTTTCTATGGTTTGCAAATACAAAATTTAGGTTTTACTCAATGTGACTGTATACTGTAACACTCAATATGACAGTTATTTAAACATAACTCCTACACCACACATGCAAAATGTCTAATAATGCCTGAAGAAATGCATCTTTGAGAGTTTTCCTGAAAAAAAAAAACATTTGGCAAGGTTTGCAAAAAACCAAAAAATAATGTTTTACTCAATTTGACAGTAATGTACTCAGAATCCTGAGATAATGCGAAAAAAGCAATAAAATTGTATTCAAACATAACTTCCAAACAACGCATGAAAAATGGCTGATAATGCCTAGACATGTGTATTTTTGTTAGTTGTACTAGAAAATGTATCTTTTTTAAGGTTAGCAAAGACACAAGTTAGTTCTTTTATTCAATATAACAGTGTAACTATCATACTAAATATTAAAGTTTTATAATCATAACTCCAAAACCAAACTTGAAATTTGTCTTAAAAAGCCTGTAATATTGAATTTATGTGAGTTTTAAAAAATCAGGTATTTTGGAGAGGTTCACAAATACAACAATTATGTTTTCCTGGCCTCATATTGGTCACACTCAAAATTACAGTTTTTGAAACATAACTCCAAAAGTAGAAATGCAACATGTCTAAAAATGCCTGAAGAAATGTATCTTTGAGAGTTTTTCTAGAAAAAAAAACTATTTGGTTAGGTTGGCGAAAACAAAAAGTATTTTTCTAGTAGTTACATTATACAATATGACTGTATAATGTAACACTCAATTTGACAGTTATTTAAACATAACTCCTACACCACACATGCAAAATGTCTAATAATGCCGGAAGAAATGCATCTTTGAGAGTTTTCCTGAAAAAAAAAAAAAACATTTGGAAGGTTTGCAAAAACAAAATATATTTTTTTTTTTCTCAATTTGACGGTAATGTACTTAGAATCCGGAGATAAAGCCAAAAAAACAATAAAAATGTATTCAAACATAATTCTTAATCCAAACGTGCAAAATGTCTAAAAATGCCTATGATATGGAATACGTGTGAGTTTTACTAGATGCAGTTGTTTTTCTATGGTTTGCAAATACAAAAAGGAGATTTTAGTCAATATGACTGTATACTGTAACACTCAATATGACAGTTTTTTAAACATAGTTCCTACACCACACATTAAAAATGGCTAATAGTGCCTGAAATAATGCATCTTTTGGAGTTTTACTCGAAGCAAAAGCTTTTTTAAATTTTGCAAATGCAAAAAGTATTTTTTTACTCAACATGACTATAAAGTTCTTAGATTCCTAAGATAATGCGAAAAGCAATAAAATAATAACTCCTAATCCAAACGTGCAAAATGTCTAAAAATACCTTTGATATTGAATACGTGTGAGTTTTACTAGATACAGTTGTTTTTCTATGGTTTGCAAATACACAATTTAGATTGTACTCAATGTGACTGTAAACTGTAACATTCAATATGACAGTTATTTAAACATAACTCCTACAAACACACATGCAAAATGTCTAATACTGCCTGAAGAAATGCATCATTGAGAGTTTTCCTGAAAAAAAACAATTTCGCAAGGTTTGCAAAAACAAAATATAATTTTTTACTCAATTTGACAGTAATGTACTTAGAATCCTGAGATAATGCAAAAAAAAGCAATAAAAATGTATTCAAACATAACTTCCAAACAACGCATGTAATATGGCTGATAATGCCTAGAGATGTGTATTTTTGTTAGTTGTACTAGAAAATTGATCTTTTGTAAGGTTAGCAAAGACACAAGTTAGTTTTTTTATTCCATATAACAGTGTAACTGTCATACTAAATATGAAAGGTTTATAATCGTAACTCCAAAACCAAACTTGAAATTTGTCTAAAAAAGCCTGTAATATTGAATTTACGTGAGTTTTACCAGATCGGGTATTTTGGAAAGAATCACAATGACAAACATTCGGTTTTACTGGCCTCATATTGGTCACACTCAAAATGACAGTTTTTGAAACAAAAATCCAAAAATATGCATGCAAAATGTCTAATAATGCCTGAAAAAAAGGCATCTTTGAGAGTTTTCCTGAAAAAAAAAAACATTTGACAAGGTCTGCAAAAAACAAAATATATTTTTTTTACTCAATTTGACAGTAATGTACTTAGAATCCTGAGATAAGCAAAAAAAACAATAAAAATGTATTCCAACATAATTCCTAATCCAAACGTGAAAAATGTCTAAAAAAGCCTGTGATATTGAATACATGTGAGTTTTACTAGATACAGTTGTTTTTCTATGGTTTGCAGATACAAAAATGAAGTTTTAGTCATTATGACTGTATACTGTAACACTCAATATAACAGTTATTTAAACATAAATCCTACACAAAACATAAAAAATGGCTAATAATGCCTGAAAAAATGTATCTTTGGGAGATTTACTGGAAGCATATGCTTTTTTAAATTTTGCAAATGCAAAAAGTTGTTTTTTAATCAATATGACTATAATGTTCTTAGAATCCTGAGATAATGCGAAAAAAGCAATAAAAATGTATTCCAACATAATTCCTAATTCAAACGTGCAAAAGTCTAGAAATGCCTGTGATATTGAATAAATGTTAGTTTTACCAGATGCAGTTGTTTTTCTATGGTTTGCAAATACAAAATTGAGGATTTACTCAATATGACTGTATACTGTAACACTCAATATGACAGTTATTTAAACATAACTCCTAAACCACACATGCAAAATGTCTAATAATGCCTGAAATAATGCATCTTTGGGAGTTTTACTCGAAACATATGCTTTTTTAAATCTTGCAAATGCAAAAAGTAGTTTTTTTCTCAATATGACTATAATGTTCTTAGAATCCTGAGATAATGCGAAAAAAGCAATAAAAATGTATTCCAACATAACTCCTAATCCAAACGTGCAAAATGTCTAAAAATGCCTGTGATAAGGAATACATGTTAGTTTTACTAGATACAGTTGTTTTTCTATGGTTTGCAAATACAAAATGTAGGTTTTACTCAATATGACTGTATACTGTAACACTCAATATGACAGTTATTTAAACATAACTCCTACACCACACATGAAAAATGGCTAATAATGCCTGAAATAATGCATCTTTGGGGGTTTCACTCGAAGCATATGCTTTTTTAAATCTTGCAAATGCAAAAAGTAGTTTTTTTCGCAATATGACTATAATGTTCTTAGAATCCTGAGATAATGCGAAAAAAGCAATAAAAATGTATTCCAACATAACTCCTAATCCAAACGTGCAAAATGTCTAAAAATGCCTGCGATAAGGAATACATGTTAGTTTTACTAGATACAGTTGTTTTTCTATAGTTTGCAAATACAAAATGTAGGTTTTACTCAATATGACTGTATACTCTAACACTCAATATGACAGTTATTTAAACATAACTCCTACACCACACATGAAAAATGGCTAATAATGCCTGAAATAATGCATCTTTGGGAGTTTTATTCGAAACATATGCTTTTTTAAATCTTGCAAATGCAAAAAGTAGTTTTTTATTCAATATTACTATAATAGTCTTAGAATCCTGAGATAATGAGAAAAAAGCAATAAAAATGTATTCCAACATAATTCCTAATCCAAACGTGCAAAATGTCTAAAAATGCCTGTGATAGGGAATACATGTTAGTTTTACTAGATAGAGTTGTTTTTCTATGGTTTGCAAATACAAAATTTAGGTTTTACTCAATATGACTGTATACTGTAACACTCAATATGACAGTTATTTAAACATAAGTCCTACACCACACATGGAAAATGGCTAATAATGCCTGAAATAATGCATCTTTGAGAGTTTTCCTGAAAAAAAACATTTGGCAAGGTTTGCAAAAACAAAATATAATTTTTTACTCAATTTGACAGTAATGTACTTAGAATCCTGAGATAATGCAAAAAAAGCAATAAAAATGTATTCAAACAAAACTTCCAAACAACGCATGTAATATGGCTAATAATGCCTGAATTAATGCATCTTTGGGGGTTTCACTCGAAGCATATGTTTTTATAAATCTTGCAAATGCAAAAAGTAGTTTTTTACTCAATATGACTATAAAAGTCTTAGAATCCTGAGATAATGCGAAAAAAGCAATAAAATGTATTCAAACATAACTTTTAAAACAACACATGCAAAATGGCTAATAATGCCTAGAGATATGTATTTTTGTTAGTTGTACTAGAAAAATGATCTTTTGTAAGTTTTGCAAACACACAAGTTAGTTTTTTTTATTCCATATAACAGTGTAACTGTCATACTAAATATGAAAGGTTTATAATCATAACTCCAAAACCAAACTTGAAATTTGTCTAAAAAAGCCTGTAATATATAATTTACGTGAGTTTTACCAGAATCGGGTATTTTGGAAAGAATCACAAATACAAACATTGGGTTTTACTGGCCTCATATTGGTCACACTCAAAATGACAGTTTTTGAAACAAAACTCCAAAAATATGCATGCAAAATGTCTAATAATGCCTGAAGAAATGCATCTTTGAGAGTTTTCCTGAAAAAAAACAAACATTTGGCAATATTTGCAAAAACAAAATATAATTTTTTACTCAATTTGACAGTAGTGTACTTGGAATCCTGAGATAATGCGAAAAAAGCAATAAAAATGTATTCCAACATAACTCCTAATCCAAACGTGCAAAATGTCTAAAAATGCCTGTGATATTGAATAATTGTTAGTTTTACTAAATACAGTTGTTTTTTTATGGTTTGCAAATACAAAATTTAGGTTTTATTCAATATGACTGTATACTGTAACACTCAATATGACAGTTATTTAAACATAAGTCCTATACCACACATGGAAAATGGCTAATAATGCCTGAAATAATGCATCTTTGGGGGTTTCACTCGAAGCATATGCTTTTTTAAATCTTGCAAATGCAAAAAGTTGTTTTTTACTCAACATGACTATAATGCTCTTAGATTCCTGAGATAATGCAAAAAAAGCAATTAAAATGTATTCAACAAAACTCCTAATCCAAACGTGCAAAATGTCCTAAAATGCCTGTGATATTGAATTAATGTTAGTTTTACTAGATACAGTTGTTTTTCTATGGTTTGCAAATACAAAATTTAGGTTTTACTCAATGTGACTGTATACTGTAACACTCAATATGACAGTTATTTAAACATAACTCCTACACCACACATGCAAAATGTCTAATAATGCCTGAAGAAATGCATCTTTGAGAGTTTTCCTGAAAAAAAAAAACATTTGGCAAGGTTTGCAAAAACCAAAAAATAATGTTTTACTCAATTTGACAGTAATGTACTTAGAATCCTGAGATAATGCGAAAAAAGCAATAAAATTGTATTCAAACATAACTTCCAAACAACGCATGAAAAATGGCTGATAATGCCTAGACATGTGTATTTTTGTTAGTTGTACTAGAAAATGTGTCTTTTTAAGGTTAGCAAAGACACAAGTTAGTTTTTTTATTCAATATAACAGTGTAACTATCATACTAAATATTAAAGTTTTATAATCATAACTCCAAAACCAAACTTGAAATTTGTCTTAAAAAGCCTGTAATATTGAATTTATGTGAGTTTTAACAGAATCAGGTATTTTGGAGAGGTTCACAAATACAAAAATTAGGTTTTCCTGGCCTCATATTGGTCATACTCAAAATGACAGTTTTTGAAACATAACTCCTAAAGTAGAAATGCAACATGTCTAAAAATGCCTGAAGAAATGTATCTTTGAGAGTTTTTCTGGAAAAAAAAAACATTTGGTAAGGTTGGCGAAAACAAAAAGTATTTTTCTAGTAGTTACATTATACAATATGACTGTATAATGTAACACTCAATTTGACAGTTATTTAAACATAACTCCTACACCACACATGCAAAATGTCTAATAATGCCGGAAGAAATGCATCTTTGAGAGTTTTCCTGAAAAAAAAAAAACATTTGGCAAGGTTTGCAAAAACAAAATAATTTTTTTTTACTCAATTTGACGGTAATGTACTTAGAATCCGGAGATAAAGCCAAAAAAACAATAAAAATGTATTCAAACATAATTCTTAATCCAAACGTGCAAGATTTCTAAAAATGCCTATGATATGGAATACGCGTGAGTTTTACTAGATGCAGTTGTTTTTCTATGGTTTGCAAATACAAAAAGGAGATTTTAGTCAATATGACTGTATACTGTAACACTCAATATGACAGTTTTTTAAACATAGTTCCTACACCACACATTAAAAATGGCTAATAATGCCTGAAATAATGCATCTTTTGGAGTTTTACTCGAAGCATAAGCTTTTTTAAATTTTGCAAATGCAAAAAGTAGTTTTTTACTCAACATGACTATAAAGTTCTTAGATTCCTAAGATAATGCGAAAAAAGCAATAAAATCATAACTCCTAATCCAAACGTGCAAAATGTCTAAAAATGCCTTTGATATTGAATACGTGTGAGTTTTACTAGATACAGTTGTTTTTCTATGGTTTGCAAATACACAATTTAGATTGTGCTCAGTGTGACTGTATACTGTAACACTCAATATGACAGTTATTTAAACATAACTCCTACAAACACACATGCAAAATGTCTAATACTGCCTGAAGAAATGCATCTTTGAGAGTTTTCCTGAAAAAAACATTTGGCAAGGTTTGCAAAAACAAAATATAATTTTTTACTCAATTTGACAGTAATGTACTTAGAATCCTGAGATAAGGCGAAAAAAAAGCAATAAAAATGTATTCAAACATAACTTCCAAACAACGCATGTAATATGGCTGATAATGCCTAGAGATGTGTATTTTTGTTAGTTCTACTAGAAAATTGATCTTTTGTAAGGTTAGCAAAGACACAAGTTAGTTTTTTTATTCCATAATGCCTAGAGATATGTATTTTTGTTAGTTGTACTAGAAAAATTATATTTTGTAAGGTTTGCAAAGACGAGAGTTAGTTTTTTTTATTCCATATTACAGTGTAACTGTCATACTAAATATGAAAGGTTTATAATCATAACTCCAAAACCAAACTTGAAATTTGTCTAAAAAAGCCTGTAATATATAATTTACGTGAGTTTTACCAGAATCGGGTATTTTGGAAAGAATCACAAATACAAACATTGGGTTTTACTGGCCTCATATTAGTCACACTCAAAATGACAGTTTTTGAAACAAAACTCCAAAAATATGCATGCAAAATGTCTAATAATGCCTGAAGAAATGCATCTTTGAGAGTTTTCCTGAAAAAAAAAAAACATTTGGCAATATTTGCAAAAACAAAATATAATTTTTTACTCAATTTGACAGTAATGTACTTAGAATCCTGAGATAAAGCGAAAAAAACAATAAAAATGTATTCCAACATAATTCCTAATCCAAACGTGCAAAATGTCTAAAAAAGTCTCTGATATTGAATACATGTGAGTTTTACTAGATACAGTTGTTTTTCTATGGTTTGCAAATACAAAAATGAGGGTTTAGTCAATATGACTGTATACTGTAACACTCAATATAACAGTTATTTAAACATAAATCCCACACAACACATCAAAAATGGCTAATAATGCCTGAAATAATGCATATTTTGGAGTTTTACTGGAAGCATATGCTTTTTTAAATTTTGCAAATGCAAAAAGTAGTTTTTTACTCAATATGACTATAATATTCTTAGAATCCTGAGATAATGCGAAAAAAGCAATAAAAATGTATTCCAACATAACTCCTAATCCAAACGTGCAAAATGTCTAAAAATGCCTGTGATATTGAATAATTGTTAGTTTTACTAAATACAGTTGTTTTTTAATGGTTTGCAAATACAAAATTTAGGTTTTACTCAATATGACTGTATACTGTAACACTCAATATGACAGTTATTTAAACATAAGTCTTACACCACACATGGAAAATAGCTAATAATGCCTGAAATAATGCATCTTGGGGGTTTCACTCGAAGCATATGCTTTTTTAAATCTTGCAAATGCAAAAAGTAGTTTTTTTCTCAATATGACTATAATGTTCTTAGAATCCTGAGATAATGCGAAAAAAGCAATAAAAATGTATTCCAACATAACTCCTAATCCAAACGTGCAAAATGTCTAAAAATGCCTGTGATAAGGAATACATGTTAGTTTTACTAGATACAGTTGTTTTTCTATGGTTTGCAAATACAAAATGTAGGTTTTAATCAATATGACTGTATACTGTAACACTCAATATAACAGTTATTTAAACATAAATCCCACACAACACATGAAAAATGGCTAATAATGCCTGAAATAATGCATATTTTGGAGTTTTACTGGAAGCATATGCTTTTTTAAATTTTGCAAATGCAAAAAGTAGTTTTTTACTCAATATGACTATAATATTCTTAGAATCCTGAGATAATGCGAAAAAAGCAATAAAAATGTATTCCAACATAACTCCTAATCCAAACGTGCAAAATGTCTAAAAATACCTGTGATAAGGAATACATGTTAGTTTTACTAGATACAGTTGTTTTTCTTTGGTTTGCAAATACAAAATGTAGGTTTTACTCAATATGACTGTATACTGTAACACTCAATATGACAGTTATTTAAACATAAGTCCTACACCACACATGAAAAATGCCTAATAATGCCTGAAATAATGCATCTTTGGGAGTTTTACTCGAAACATATGCTTTTTTAAATCTTGCAAATGCAATAAGTAGTTTTTATTCAATATGACTATAATAGTCTTAGAATCCTGAGATAATGCGAAAAAAGCAATAAAATGTATTCAAACATAACTTTTAAACAACACATGCAAAATGGCTAATAATGCCTAGAGATATGTATTTTTGTTAGTTGTACTAGAAAAATGATCTTTTGTAAGGTTTGCAAGGACACAAGTTAGTTTTTTTATTCCATATAACAGTGTAACTGTCATACTAAATATGAAAGGTTTATAATCATAACTCCAAAACCAAACTTGAAATTTGTCTAAAAAAGCCTGTAATATATAATTTACGTGAGTTTTACCAGAATCGGGTATTTTGGAAAGAATCACAAATACAAACATTGGGTTTTACTGGCCTCATATTGGCCACACTCAAAATGACAGTTTTTGAAACAAAACTCCAAAAATATGCATGCAAAATGTCTAATAATGCCTGAAGAAATGCATCTTTGAGAGTTTTCCTGAAAAAAAAAAAACATTTGGCAATATTTGCAAAAACAAAATATAATTTTTTACTCAATTTTACAGTAATGTACTTAGAATCCTGAGATAAAGCGAAAAAAACAATAAAAATGTATTCCAACATAATTCCTAATCCAAACGTGCAAAATGTCTAAAAAAGTCTCTGATATTGAATACATGTGAGTTTTACTAGATACAGTTGTTTTTCTATGGTTTGCAAATACAAAAATGAGGGTTTAGTCAATATGACTGTATACTGTAACACTCAATATAACAGTTATTTAAACATAAATCCCACACAACACATGAAAAATGGCTAATAATGCCTGAAATAATGCATATTTTGGAGTTTTACTGGAAGCATATGCTTTTTTAAATTTTGCAAATGCAAAAAGTAGTTTTTTACTCAATATGACTATAATATTCTTAGAATCCTGAGATAATGCGAAAAAAGCAATAAAAATGTATTCCAACATAACTCCTAATCCAAACGTGCAAAATGTCTAAAAATGCCTGTGATATTGAATAATTGTTAGTTTTACTAAATACAGTTGTTTTTTAATGGTTTGCAAATACAAAATTTAGGTTTTACTCAATATGACTGTATACTGTAACACTCAATATGACAGTTATTTAAACATAAGTCTTACACCACACATGGAAAATAGCTAATAATGCCTGAAATAATGCATCTTTGGGGGTTTCACTCGAAGCATATGCTTTTTTAAATCTTGCAAATGCAAAAAGTAGTTTTTTTCTCAATATGACTATAATGTTCTTAGAATCCTGAGATAATGCGAAAAAAGCAATAAAAATGTATTCCAACATAACTCCTAATCCAAACGTGCAAAATGTCTAAAAATGCCTGTGATAAGGAATACATGTTAGTTTTACTAGATACAGTTGTTTTTCTATGGTTTGCAAATACAAAATGTAGGTTTTAATCAATATGACTGTATACTGTAACACTCAATATAACAGTTATTTAAACATGAATCCCACACAACACATGAAAAATGGCTAATAATGCCTGAAATAATGCATATTTTGGAGTTTTACTGGAAGCATATGCTTTTTTAAATTTTGCAAATGCAAAAAGTAGTTTTTATTCAATATGACTATAATATTCTTAGAATCCTGAGATAATGCGAAAAAAGCAATAAAAATGTATTCCAACATAACTCTTAATCCAAACGTGCAAAATGTCTAAAAATGCCTGTGATATTGAATAATTGTTAGTTTTACTAAATACAGTTGTTTTTTTATGGTTTGCAAATACAAAATTTAGGTTTTACTCAATATGACTGTATACTGTAACACTCAATATGACAGTTATTTAAACATAAGTCCTACACCACACATGGAAAATGTCTAATAATGCCTGAAATAATGCATCTTTGGGGGTTTCACTAGAAGCAAATGCTTTTTTAAATCTTGCAAATGCAAAAAGTAGTTTTTTTCTCAATATGACTATAATGTTCTTAGAATCCTGAGATAATGCGAAAAAAGCAATAAAAATGTATTCCAACATAACTCCTAATCCAAACGTGCAAAATGTCTAAAAATGCCTGTGATAAGGAATACATGTTAGTTTTACTAGATACAGTTGTTTTTGTATGGTTTGCAAATACAAAATGTAGGTTTTACTCAATATGACTGTATACTGTAACACTCAATATGACAGTTATTTAAACATAACTCCTACACCACACATGAAAAATGGCTAATAATGCCTGAAATAATGCATCTTTGGGAGTTTTACTCGAAACATATGCTTTTTTAAATCTTGCAAATGCAAAAAGTAGTTTTTATTCAATATGACTATAATAGTCTTAGAATCCTGAGATAATGCGAAAAAAGCAATAAAATGTATTCAAACATAACTTTTAAACAACACATGCAAAATGGCTAATAATGCCTAGAGATATGTATTTTTGTTAGTTGTACTAGAAAAATGATCTTTTGTAAGGTTTGCAAAGACACAAGTTAGTTTTTTTATTCCATATAACAGTGTAACTGTCATACTAAATATGAAAGGTTTATAATCATAACTCCAAAACCAAACTTGAAATTTGTCTAAAAAAGCCTGTAATATATAATTTACGTGAGTTTTACCAGAATCGAGTATTTTGGAAAGAATCACAAATAAAAACATTGGGTTTTACTGGCCTCATATTGGTCACACTCAAAATGACAGTTTTTGAAACAAAACTCCAAAAATATGCATGCAAAATGTCTAATAATGCCTGAAGAAATGCATCTTTGAGAGTTTTCCTGAAAAAAAAAAAACATTTGGCAATATTTGCAAAAACAAAATATAATTTTTTACTCAATTTGACAGTAATGTACTTAGAATCCTGAGATAAAGCGAAAAAACAATAAAAATGTATTCCAACATAATTCCTAATCCAAACGTGCAAAATGTCTAAAAAAGTCCCTGATATTGAATACATGTGAGTTTTACTAGATACAGTTGTTTTTCTATGGTTTGCAAATACAAAAATGAGGGTTTAGTCAATATGACTGTATACTGTAACACTCAATATAACAGTTATTTAAACATAAATCCCACACAACACATTAAAAATGGCTAATAATGCCTGAAATAATGCATATTTTGGAGTTTTACTGGAAGCATATGCTTTTTTAAATTTTGCAAATGCAAAAAGTAGTTTTTTACTCAATATGACTATAATATTCTTAGAATCCTGAGATAATGCGAAAAAAGCAATAAAAATGTATTCCAACATAACTCCTAATCCAAACGTGCAAAATGTCTAAAAATGCCTGTGATATTGAATAAGTGTTAGTTTTACTAAATACAGTTATTTTTTTAATGGTTTGCAAATACAAAATTTAGGTTTTACTCAATATGACTGTATACTTTAACACTCAATATGACAGTTATTTAAACATAAGTCCTACACCACACATGGAAAATAGCTAATAATGCCTGAAATAATGCCTCTTTGGGGGTTTCACTCGAAGCATATGCTTTTTTAAATCTTGCAAATGCAAAAAGTAGTTTTTTTCTCAATATGACTATAATGTTCTTAGAATCCTGAGATAATGCGAAAAAAGCAATAAAAATGTATTCCAACATAACTCCTAATCCAAACGTGCAAAAGGTCTAAAAATGCCTGTGATAAGGAATACATGTTAGTTTTACTAGATACAGTTGTTTTTCTATGGTTTGCAAATACAAAATGTAGGTTTTAATCAATATGACTGTATACTGTAACACTCAATATGACAGTTATTTAAACATAAGTCCTACACCACACATTGAAAATGGCTAATAATGCCTGAAATAATGCATCTTTGGGGGTTTCACTCGAAGCATATGCTTTTTTAAATCTTGCAAATGCAAAAAGTAGTTTTTTTCTCAATATGACTATAATGTTATTAGAATCCTGAGATAATGCGAAAAAAGCAATAAAAATGTATTCCAACATAACTCCTAATCCAAACGTGCACAATGTCTAAAAATGCCTGTGATAAGGAGTACATGTTAGTTTTACTAGATACAGTTGTTTTTCTATGGTTTGCAAATACAAAAACCAGGTTTTACTCAATATGACTGTATACTGTAACGCCCAATATGACAGTTATTTAAACATAACTCCTACACCACACATGAAAAACGGCTAATAATGCCTGAAATAATGCATCTTTGGGAGTTTTACTCGAAACATATGCTTTTTTAAATCTTGCAAATGCAAAAAGTAGTTTTTATTCAATATGACTATAATAGTCTTAGAATCCTGAGATAATGCGAAAAAAGCAATAAAATGTATTCAAACATAACTTTCGAACAACACATGCAAAATGGCTAATAATGCCTAGAGATATGTATTTTTGTTAGTTGTACTAGAAAAATTATCTTTTGTAAGGTTTGCAAAGACACAAGTTAGTTTTTTTTATTCCATATTACAGTGTAACTGTCATACTAAATATGAAAGGTTTATAATCATAACTCCAAAACCAAACTTGAAATTTGTCTAAAAAAGCCTGTAATATATAATTTACGTGAGTTTTACCAGAATCGGGTATTTTGGAAAGAATCACAAATACAAACATTGGGTTTTACTGGCCTCATATTGGTCACACTCAAAATGACAGTTTTTGAAACAAAACTCCAAAAATATGCATGCAAAATGTCTAATAATGCCTGAAGAAATGCATCTTTGAGAGTTTTCCTGAAAAAAAAAAAACATTTGGCAATATTTGCAAA
This sequence comes from Nerophis ophidion, assembly GCF_033978795.1. Lineage (NCBI taxonomy): Eukaryota > Metazoa > Chordata > Actinopteri > Syngnathiformes > Syngnathidae > Nerophis > Nerophis ophidion. Next base: position 15,313 of record NW_026907041.1, on the reverse strand, counting down.
AACAAAATATAATTTTTTACTCAATTTGACAGTAATGTACTTAGAATCCTGAGATAAAGCGAAAAAAACAATAAAAATGTATTCCAACATAATTCCTAATCCAAACGTGCAAAATGTCTAAAAAAGTCTCTGATATTGAATACATGTGAGTTTTACTAGATACAGTTGTTTTTCTATGGTTTGCAAATACAAAAATGAGGGTTTAGTCAATATGACTGTATACTGTAACACTCAATATAACAGTTATTTAAACATAAATCCCACACAACACATGAAAAATGGCTAATAATGCCTGAAATAATGCATATTTTGGAGTTTTACTGGAAGCATATGCTTTTTTAAATTTTGCAAATGCAAAAAGTAGTTTTTTACTCAATATGACTATAATATTCTTAGAATCCTGAGATAATGCGAAAAAAGCAATAAAAATGTATTCCAACATAACTCCTAATCCAAACGTGCAAAATGTCTAAAAATGCCTGTGATATTGAATAATTGTTAGTTTTACTAAATACAGTTGTTTTTTAATGGTTTGCAAATACAAAATTTAGGTTTTACTCAATATGACTGTATACTGTAACACTCAATATGACAGTTATTTAAACATAAGTCTTACACCACACATGGAAAATAGCTAATAATGCCTGAAATAATGCATCTTGGGGGTTTCACTCGAAGCATATGCTTTTTTAAATCTTGCAAATGCAAAAAGTAGTTTTTTTCTCAATATGACTATAATGTTCTTAGAATCCTGAGATAATGCGAAAAAAGCAATAAAAATGTATTCCAACATAACTCCTAATCCAAACGTGCAAAATGTCTAAAAATGCCTGTGATAAGGAATACATGTTAGTTTTACTAGATACAGTTGTTTTTCTATGGTTTGCAAATACAAAATGTAGGTTTTAATCAATATGACTGTATACTGTAACACTCAATATAACAGTTATTTAAACATAAATCCCACACAACACATGAAAAATGGCTAATAATGCCTGAAATAATGCATATTTTGGAGTTTTACTGGAAGCATATGCTTTTTTAAATTTTGCAAATGCAAAAAGTAGTTTTTTACTCAATATGACTATAATATTCTTAGAATCCTGAGATAATGCGAAAAAAGCAATAAAAATGTATTCCAACATAACTCCTAATCCAAACGTGCAAAATGTCTAAAAATACCTGTGATAAGGAATACATGTTAGTTTTACTAGATACAGTTGTTTTTCTATGGTTTGCAAATACAAAATTTAGGTTTTACTCAATATGACTGTATACTGTAACACTCTATATGACAGTTATTTAAACATAACTCCTACACCACACATGAAAAATGGCTAATAATGCCTGAAATAATGCATCTTTGGGAGTTTTACTCGAAACATATGCTTTTTTAAATCTTGCAAATGCAAAAAGTAGTTTTTATTCAATATGACTATAATAGTCTTAGAATCCTGAGATAATGCGAAAAAAGCAATAAAATGTATTCAAACATAACTTTTAAACAACACATGCCAAATGGCTAATAATGCCTAGAGATATGTATTTTTGTTAGTTGTACTAGAAAAATTATCTTTTGTAAGGTTTGCAAAGACACAAGTTAGTTTTTTTATTCCATATAACAGTGTAACTGTCATACTAAATATGAAAGGTTTATAATCATAACTCCAAAACCAAACTTGAAATTTGTCTAAAAAAGCCTGTAATATATAATTTACGTGAGTTTTACCAGAATCGGGTATTTTGGAAAGAATCACAAATACAAACATTGGGTTTTACTGGCCACATATTGGTCACACTCAAAATGACAGTTTTTGAAACAAAACTCCAAAAATATGCATGCAAAATGTCTAATAATGCCTGAAGAAATGCATCTTTGAGAGTTTTCCTGAAAAAAAAAAAAACATTTGGCAATATTTGCAAAAACAAAATATAATTTTTTACTCAATTTGACAGTAATGTACTTAGAATCCTGAGATAAAGCGAAAAAAACAATAAAAATGTATTCCAACATAATTCCTAATCCAAACGTGCAAAATGTCTAAAAAAGTCTCTGATATTGAATACATGTGAGTTTTACTAGATACAGTTGTTTTTCTATGGTTTGCAAATACAAAAATGAGGGTTTAGTCAATATGACTGTATACTGTAACACTCAATATAACAGTTATTTAAACATAAATCCCACACAACACATTAAAAATGGCTAATAATGCCTGAAATAATGCATATTTTGGAGTTTTACTGGAAGCATATGCTTTTTTAAATTTTGCAAATGCAAAAAGTAGTTTTTTACTCAATATGACTATAATATTCTTAGAATCCTGAGATAATGCGAAAAAAGCAATAAAAATGTATTCCAACATAACTCCTAATCCAAACGTGCAAAATGTCTAAAAATGCCTGTGATATTGAATAAGTGTTAGTTTTACTAAATACAGTTATTTTTTTAATGGTTTGCAAATACAAAATTTAGGTTTTACTCAATATGACTGTATACTTTAACACTCAATATGACAGTTATTTAAACATAAGTCCTACACCACACATGGAAAATAGCTAATAATGCCTGAAATAATGCCTCTTTGGGGGTTTCACTCGAAGCATATGCTTTTTTAAATCTTGCAAATGCAAAAAGTAGTTTTTTTCTCAATATGACTATAATGTTCTTAGAATCCTGAGATAATGCGAAAAAAGCAATAAAAATGTATTCCAACATAACTCCTAATCCAAACGTGCAAAAGGTCTAAAAATGCCTGTGATAAGGAATACATGTTAGTTTTACTAGATACAGTTGTTTTTCTATGGTTTGCAAATACAAAATGTAGGTTTTAATCAATATGACTGTATACTGTAACACTCAATATGACAGTTATTTAAACATAAGTCCTACACCACACATTGAAAATGGCTAATAATGCCTGAAATAATGCATCTTTGGGGGTTTCACTCGAAGCATATGCTTTTTTAAATCTTGCAAATGCAAAAAGTAGTTTTTTTCTCAATATGACTATAATGTTATTAGAATCCTGAGATAATGCGAAAAAAGCAATAAAAATGTATTCCAACATAACTCCTAATCCAAACGTGCACAATGTCTAAAAATGCCTGTGATAAGGAGTACATGTTAGTTTTACTAGATACAGTTGTTTTTCTATGGTTTGCAAATACAAAAACCAGGTTTTACTCAATATGACTGTATACTGTAACGCCCAATATGACAGTTATTTAAACATAACTCCTACACCACACATGAAAAACGGCTAATAATGCCTGAAATAATGCATCTTTGGGAGTTTTACTCGAAACATATGCTTTTTTAAATCTTGCAAATGCAAAAAGTAGTTTTTATTCAATATGACTATAATAGTCTTAGAATCCTGAGATAATGCGAAAAAAGCAATAAAATGTATTCAAACATAACTTTCGAACAACACATGCAAAATGGCTAATAATGCCTAGAGATATGTATTTTTGTTAGTTGTACTAGAAAAATTATCTTTTGTAAGGTTTGCAAAGACACAAGTTAGTTTTTTTTATTCCATATTACAGTGTAACTGTCATACTAAATATGAAAGGTTTATAATCATAACTCCAAAACCAAACTTGAAATTTGTCTAAAAAAGCCTGTAATATATAATTTACGTGAGTTTTACCAGAATCGGGTATTTTGGAAAGAATCACAAATACAAACATTGGGTTTTACTGGCCTCATATTGGTCACACTCAAAATGACAGTTTTTGAAACAAAACTCCAAAAATATGCATGCAAAATGTCTAATAATGCCTGAAGAAATGCATCTTTGAGAGTTTTCCTGAAAAAAAAAAAACATTTGGCAATATTTGCAAAAACAAAATATAATTTTTTACTCAATTTGACAGTAATGTACTTAGAATCCTGAGATAAAGCGAAAAAAACAATAAAAATGTATTCCAACATAATTCCTAATCCAAACGTGCAAAATGTCTAAAAAAGTCTCTGATATTGAATACATGTGAGTTTTACTAGATACAGTTGTTTTTCTATGGTTTGCAAATACAAAAATGAGGGTTTAGTCAATATGACTGTATACTGTAACACTCAATATAACAGTTATTTAAACATAAATCCCACACAACACATGAAAAATGGCTAATAATGCCTGAAATAATGCATATTTTGGAGTTTTACTGGAAGCATATGCTTTTTTAAATTTTGCAAATGCAAAAAGTAGTTTTTTACTCAATATGACTATAATATTCTTAGAATCCTGAGATAATGCGAAAAAAGCAATAAAAATGTATTCCAACATAACTCCTAATCCAAACGTGCAAAATGTCTAAAAATGCCTGTGATATTGAATAATTGTTAGTTTTACTAAATACAGTTGTTTTTTAATGGTTTGCAAATACAAAATTTAGGTTTTACTCAATATGACTGTATACTGTAACACTCAATATGACAGTTATTTAAACATAAGTTTTACACCACACATGGAAAATAGCTAATAATGCCTGAAATAATGCATCTTGGGGTTTCACTCGAAGCATATGCTTTTTTAAATCTTGCAAATGCAAAAAGTAGTTTTTTTCTCAATATGACTATAATGTTCTTAGAATCCTGAGATAATGCGAAAAAAGCAATAAAAATGTATTCCAACATAACTCCTAATCCAAACGTGCAAAATGTCTAAAAATGCCTGTGATAAGGAATACATGTTAGTTTTACTAGATACAGTTGTTTTTCTATGGTTTGCAAATACAAAATGTAGGTTTTAATCAATATGACTGTATACTGTAACACTCAATATAACAGTTATTTAAACATAAATCCCACACAACACATGAAAAATGGCTAATAATGCCTGAAATAATGCATATTTTGGAGTTTTACTGGAAGCATATGCTTTTTTAAATTTTGCAAATGCAAAAAGTAGTTTTTTACTCAATATGACTATAATATTCTTAGAATCCTGAGATAATGCGAAAAAAGCAATAAAAATGTATTCCAACATAACTCCTAATCCAAACGTGCAAAATGTCTAAAAATACCTGTGATAAGGAATACATGTTAGTTTTACTAGATACAGTTGTTTTTCTATGGTTTGCAAATACAAAATTTAGGTTTTACTCAATATGACTGTATACTGTAACACTCTATATGACAGTTATTTAAACATAACTCCTACACCACACATGAAAAATGGCTAATAATGCCTGAAATAATGCATCTTGGGAGTTTTACTCGAAACATATGCTTTTTTAAATCTTGCAAATGCAAAAAGTAGTTTTTATTCAATATGACTATAATAGTCTTAGAATCCTGAGATAATGCGAAAAAAGCAATAAAATGTATTCAAACATAACTTTTAAACAACACATGCCAAATGGCTAATAATGCCTAGAGATATGTATTTTTGTTAGTTGTACTAGAAAAATTATCTTTTGTAAGGTTTGCAAAGACACAAGTTAGTTTTTTTATTCCATATAACAGTGTAACTGTCATACTAAATATGAAAGGTTTATAATCATAACTCCAAAACCAAACTTGAAATTTGTCTAAAAAAGCCTGTAATATATAATTTACGTGAGTTTTACCAGAATCGGGTATTTTGGAAAGAATCACAAATACAAACATTGGGTTTTACTGGCCACATATTGGTCACACTCAAAATGACAGTTTTTGAAACAAAACTCCAAAAATATGCATGCAAAATGTCTAATAATGCCTGAAGAAATGCATCTTTGAGAGTTTTCCTGAAAAAAAAAAAAAACATTTGGCAATATTTGCAAAAACAAAATATAATTTTTTACTCAATTTGACAGTAATGTACTTAGAATCCTGAGATAAAGCGAAAAAAAACAATAAAAATGTATTCCAACATAATTCCTAATCCAAACGTGCAAAATGTCTAAAAAAGTCTCTGATATTGAATACATGTGAGTTTTACTAGATACAGTTGTTTTTCTATGGTTTGCAAATACAAAAATGAGGGTTTAGTCAATATGACTGTATACTGTAACACTCAATATAACAGTTATTTAAACATAAATCCCACACAACACATGAAAAATGGCTAATAATGCTGAAATAATGCATATTTTGGAGTTTTACTGGAAGCATATGCTTTTTTAAATTTTGCAAATGCAAAAAGTAGTTTTTTACTCAATATGACTATAATATTCTTAGAATCCTGAGATAATGCGAAAAAAGCAATAAAAATGTATTCCAACATAACTCCTAATCCAAACGTGCAAAATGTCTAAAAATGCCTGTGATATTGAATAATTGTTAGTTTTACTAAATACAGTTGTTTTTTAATGGTTTGCAAATACAAAATTTAGGTTTTACTCAATATGACTGTATACTGTAACACTCAATATGACAGTTATTTAAACATAAGTCCTACACCACACATGGAAAATAGCTAATAATGCCTGAAATAATGCATCTTTGGGGGTTTCACTCGAAGCATATGCTTTTTTAAATCTTGCAAATGCAAAAAGTAGTTTTTTTCTCAATATGACTATAATGTTCTTAGAATCCTGAGATAATGCGAAAAAAGCAATAAAAATGTATTCCAACATAACTCCTAATCCAAACGTGCAAAAGGTCTAAAAATGCCTGTGATAAGGAATACATGTTAGTTTTACTAGATACAGTTGTTTTTCTATGGTTTGCAAATACAAAATGTAGGTTTTAATCAATATGACTGTATACTGTAACACTCAATATGACAGTTATTTAAACATAAATCCTACACCACACATGGAAAATGGCTAATAATGCCTGAAATAATGCATCTTGGGGGTTTCACTCGAAGCATATGCTTTTTTAAATCTTGCAAATGCAAAAAGTAGTTTTTTTCTCAATATGACTATAATGTTCTTAGAATCCTGAGATAATGCGAAAAAAGCAATAAAAATGTATTCCAACATAACTCCTAATCCAAACGTGCAAAATGTCTAAAAATACCTGTGATAAGGAATACATGTTAGTTTTACTAGATACAGTTGTTTTTCTATGGTTTGCAAATACAAAATGTAGGTTTTACTCAATATGACTGTATACTGTAACACTCAATATGACATTTAAACATAACTCCTACACCACACATGAAAAATGGCTAATAATGCCTGAAATAATGCATCTTTGGGAGTTTTACTCGAAACATATGCTTTTTTAAATCTTGCAAATGCAAAAAGTAGTTTTTATTCAATATGACTATAATAGTCTTAGAATCCTGAGATAATGCGAAAAAAGCAATAAAATGTATTCAAACATAACTTTTAAACAACACATGCCAAATGGCTAATAATGCCTAGAGATATGTATTTTTGTTAGTTGTACTAGAAAAATGATCTTTTGTAAGGTTTGCAAAGACAGAAGTTAGTTTTTTTATTCCATATAACAGTGTAACTGTCATACTAAATATGAAAGGTTTATAATCATAACTCCAAAACCAAACTTGAAATTTGTCTAAAAAAGCCTGTAATATATCATTTACGTGAGTTTTACCAGAATCGGGTATTTTGGAAAGAATCACAAATACAAACATTGGGTTTTACTGGCCACATATTGGTCACACTCAAAATGACAGTTTTTGAAACAAAACTCCAAAAATATGCATGCAAAATGTCTAATAATGCCTGAAGAATGCATCTTTGAGAGTTTTCCTGAAAAAAAAAAAACATTTGGCAATATTTGCAAAAACAAAATATAATGTTTTACTCAATTTGACAGTAATGTACTTAGAATCCTGAGATAAAGCGAAAAAAACAATAAAAATGTATTCCAACATAATTCCTAATCCAAACGTGCAAAATGTCTAAAAAAGTCTCTGATATTGAATACATGTGAGTTTTACTAGATACAGTTGTTTTTCTATGGTTTGCAAATACAAAAATGAGGGTTTAGTCAATATGACTGTATACTGTAACACTCAATATAACAGTTATTTAAACATAAATCCCACACAACACATGAAAAATGGCTAATAATGCCTGAAATAATGCATATTTTGGAGTTTTACTGGAAGCATATGCTTTTTTAAATTTTGCAAATGCAAAAAGTAGTTTTTTACTCAATATGACTATAATATTCTTAGAATCCTGAGATAATGCGAAAAAAGCAATAAAAATGTATTCCAACATAACTCCTAATCCAAACGTGCAAAATGTCTAAAAATGCCTGTGATATTGAATAATTGTTAGTTTTACTAAATACAGTTGTTTTTTTAATGGTTTGCAAATACAAAATTTAGGTTTTACTCAATATGACTGTATACTGTAACACTCAATATGACAGTTATTTAAACATAAGTCTTACACCACACATGGAAAATAGCTAATAATGCCTGAAATAATGCATCTTGGGGGTTTCACTCGAAGCATATGCTTTTTAAATCTTGCAAATGCAAAAAGTAGTTTTTTTCTCAATATGACTATAATGTTCTTAGAATCCTGAGATAATGCGGAAAAAGCAATAAAAATGTATTCCAACATAACTCCTAATCCAAACGTGCAAAAGGTCTAAAAATGCCTGTGATAAGGAATACATGTTAGTTTTACTAGATACAGTTGTTTTTCTATGGTTTGCAAATACAAAATGTAGGTTTTAATCAATATGACTGTATACTGTAACACTCAATATGACAGTTATTTAAACATAAGTCCTACACCACACATGGAAAATGGCTAATAATGCCTGAAATAATGCATCTTTGGGGGTTTCACTCGAAGCATATGCTTTTTTAAATCTTGCAAATGCAAAAAGTAGTTTTTTTCTCAATATGACTATAATGTTCTTAGAATCCTGAGATAATGCGAAAAAAGCAATAAAAATGTATTCCAACATAACTCCTAATCCAAACGTGCAAAATGTCTTAAAATGCCTGTGATAAGGAGTACATGTTAGTTTTACTAGATACAGTTGTTTTTCTATGGTTTGCAAATACAAAATGTAGGTTTTACTCAATATGACTGTATACTGTAACACTCAATATGACAGTTATTTAAACATAACTCCTACACCACACATGAAAAATGGCTAATAATGCCTGAAATAATGCATCTTTGGGAGTTTTACTCGAAACATATGCTTTTTTAAATCTTGCAAATGCAAAAAGTAGTTTTTATTCAATATGACTATAATAGTCTTAGAATCCTGAGATAATGCGAAAAAAGCAATAAAATGTATTCAAACATAACTTTTAAACAACACATGCAAAATGGCTAATAATGCCTAGAGATATGTATTTTTGTTAGTTGTACTAGAAAAATGATCTTTTGTAAGGTTTGCAAAGACACAAGTTAGTTTTTTAATTCAATATAACAGTGTAACTGTCATACTAAATATGAGAGGTTTATAATCATAACTCCAAAACTAAACTTGAAATTTGTCTAAAAAAGCCTGTAATATTGAATTTATGTGAGTTTTAACAGAATCGGGTATTTTGGAAAGAATCACAAATACAAGAAACTAGGTTTTACTCAATATGACTGTATAACATTTATTCAATATCACAGGCATTTTTAGACATTTTGCACGTTTGGATTAGGACTTTTGTTGGAATACATTTTTATTGCTTTTTTCGCTTTATCTCAGGATTCTAAGTACATTACTGTCAAATTGAGTAAAAAATTATATTTTGTTTTTGCAAACCTTGCCAAATGTTTTTTTTTTCAGGAAAACTCTCAAAGATGCCTTTTTTCAGGCATTATTAGACATTTTGCTTTCATATTTTTGGATATTTGTTTCAAAAACTGTCATTTTGAGTGTGACCAATATGAGGCCAGTAAAACCCAAAGTTTGTATTTGTGATTCTTTCCAAAATACCCGATTCTGGTAAAACTCACGTAAATTATATATTACAGGCTTTTTTAGACAAATTTCAAGTTTGGTTTTGGAGTTATGATTATAAACCTTTCATATTTAGTATGACAGTTACACTGTTATATGGAATAAAAAAACTAACTTGTGTCTTTGCAAACCTTACAAAAGATAAATTTTCTAGTACAACTAACAAAAATACACATCTCTAGGCATTATCAGCCATATTACATGCGTTGTTTGCAAGTTATGTTTGAATACATTTTTATTGCTTTTTTTTGCATTATCTCAGGATTCTAAGTACATTACTGTCAAATTGAGTAAAAAATTATATTTTGTTTTTGCAAACCTTGCCAAATGTTTTTTTTCAGGAAAACTCTCAAAGATGCATTTCTTCAGGCAGTATTAGACATTTTGCATGTGTGTTTGTAGGAGTTATGTTTAAATAACTGTCATATTGAGTGTTACAGTATACAGTCATATTGACTAAAATCTCCTTTTTGTATTTGCAAACCATAGAAAAACAACTGCATCTAGTAAAACTCACACGTATTCCATATCATAGGCATTTTTAGACATTTGCACGTTTGGATTAAGAATTATGTTTGAATACATTTTTATTGTTTTTTTGGCTTTATCTCCGGATTCTAAGTACATTACCGTCAAATTGAGTAAAAAAAAATTATTTTGTTTTTGCAAACCTTCCCAAATGTTTTTTTTTTTTCAGGAAAACTCTCAAAGATGCATTTCTTCCGGCATTATTAGACATTTTGCATGTGTGGTGTAGGAGTTATGTTTAAATAACTGTCAAATTGAGTGTTACATTATACAGTCATATTGTATAATGTAACTACTAGAAAAATACTTTTTGTTTTCGCCAACCTAACCAAATAGTTTTTTTTCTAGAAAAACTCTCAAAGATACATTTCTTCAGGCATTTTTAGACATGTTGCATTTCTACTTTTGGAGTTATGTTTCAAAAACTGTCATTTTGAGTGTGACCAATATGAGGCCAGGAAAACATAATTGTTATATTTGTGAACCTCTCCAAAATACCTGATTCTTTTAAAACTCACATAAATTCAATATTACAGGCTTTTTAAGACAAATTTCAAGTTTGGTTTTGGAGTTATGATTATAAAACTTTAATATTTAGTATGATAGTTACACTGTTATATTGAATAAAAGAACTAACTTGTGTCTTTGCTAACCTTAAAAAAGATACATTTTCTAGTACAACTAACAAAAATACACATGTCTAGGCATTATCAGCCATTTTTCATGCGTTGTTTGGAAGTTATGTTTGAATACAATTTTATTGCTTTTTTCGCATTATCTCAGGATTCTGAGTACATTACTGTCAAATTGAGTAAAACATTATTTTTTGGTTTTTGCAAACCTTGCCAAATGTTTTTTTTTTTCAGGAAAACTCTCAAAGATGCATTTCTTCAGGCATTATTAGACATTTTGCATGTGTGGTGTAGGAGTTATGTTTAAATAACTGTCATATTGAGTGTTACAGTATACAGTCACATTGAGTAAAACCTAAATTTTGTATTTGCAAACCATAGAAAAACAACTGTATCTAGTAAAACTAACATTAATTCAATATCACAGGCATTTTAGGACATTTTGCACGTTTGGATTAGGAGTTTTGTTGAATACATTTTTATTGCTTTTTTTGCATTATCTCAGGAATCTAAGAGCATTATAGTCATGTTGAGTAAAAAACAACTTTTTGCATTTGCAAAATTAAAACAAGCTTATGCTTTGAGTAAAACTCCCAAAGATGCATTATTTCAGACATTATTAGCATTTTTTATTAGCGTTTGAATTAGGAATTATGTTGGAATACCTTTTAATTGCTTTTTTTCCATTATCTCAGGATTCTAAGTACATTACTGTCAAATTAGTAGAAAAATACTTTTTGTTTTCGCCAACCTTACCAAATGTTTTTTTTTTCCAGAAAAACTCTCAAAGATACATTTCTTCAGGCATTTTTAGACATGTTGCATTTCTACTTTTGGAGTTATGTTTCAAAAACTGTCATTTTGAGTGTGACCAATATGAGGCCAGGAAAACCTAATTTTTGTATTTGTGAACCTCTCCAAAATACCTGATTCTGTTAAAACTCACATAAATTCAATATTATAGCCTTTTTAGACAAATTTCAAGTTTGGTTTTGGGGTTATGATTATAAACCTTTCATATTTAGTATGACTGTTACACTGTTATATTGAATAAAAAAACTAACTTGTGTCTTTGCAAACCTTACAAAAAATCATTTTTCTAGTACAACTAACAAAAATAAATATCTCTAGGCATTATTAGCCATTTTGCATGTGTTTTTTAGAAGTTATGTTTGAATACATTTTTTTTTACTTTTTTTGCATTATGTCAGGATTGTAAGCCTTTGTAGTCATATTGAGTAAAAAACGACTTTTTGCATTTGCAATATTTAAAAAAGCATATGTTTCGAGTAAAACTCCCAAAGATGCATTATTTCAGGCATTATTAGCCGTTTTTCATGTGTGGTGTTGGAGTTATGTTTAAATAACTGTCATATTGAGTGTTACAGTATACAGTCATATTGAGTAAAACCTCATTTTTGTTTTTGCAAACTATAAAAAAAACAACTGTGTCCAGTAAAACTCACATGTATTCAATATCACAGGTATTTTTAGACATTTTGCACGTTTGGATTAGGAGTTATGTTTTTATTGCTTTTTTCGCAGTATCTCAGGAATCTAACAACATTGCAGTCATGTTGAGTAAAAGACAACTCTTCGCATTTGCAAAATTTAAAAAAGCTTATGCTTCGAGTAAAACTCCCAAAGATGCATTATTTCAGACATTATTAGCATTTTTTTATGTGTGGTGTATGGGTTATGTTTAAATAACTGTCATATTGAGTGTTAAATTATACGGTCATATTGAGTAAAACCTCATTTTTGTATTTGCAAACCATCAAAAAAAACTGTATCTAGTAAAACTCACATGTATTCAATATCACAGGCATTTTTAGACATTTTGAACGTTTGAATTAGGAATTATGTTGGAATACATTTGTATTGCTTTTTTCGCATTATCTCAGGATTCCAAGTACATTACTGTCAAATTAGTAGAAAAATACTTTTTGTTTTCGCCAACCTTACCAAATGTTTTTTTTTTCCAGAAAAACTCTCAAAGATACATTTCTTCAGGCATTTTTAGACATGTTGCATTTCTACTTTTTCAGAACTACCAAAAATACACATCTCTAGGCATTATCAGCCATTTTGCATGTCGTTTTTAGAAGTTATGTTTGAATACATTTTTATTACTTTTTTCGCATGATGTCAGGATTGTAAGACTTTGTAGTCAATATGAGTAAAAAAGTACTTTTGGCATTTGCAATATTTAAAAAAGGATATGTATCGAGTAAAACTCCCAAAGATGCATTATTTCAGGCATTATTAGTAATGTTTCATGTGTTGTGTAGGATTTATGTTTAAATAACTGTTATATTGAGTGTTACAGTATACAGTCATATTGAGTAAAACCTCATTTTTGTTTTTGCAAACTATAAAAAAAAACAACTGTGTCTAGTAAATCTAACATTTATTCAATATTACAGGCATTTTTAGACATTTTGCACGTTTGGATTAGGAGTTATGTTGGAATACATTTTTTTGTTTGTTTTTTTCGCATTATCTCAGGATTCTAAGAACATTATAGACATATTGAGTAAAAAACTACTTTTTGCATTCGCAAGATTTAAAAAAAGCATATGCTTAGAGTAAAACTCCCAAAGATGCATTATTTCAGGCATTATTAGCCATTTTTCATGTGTGGTGAAGGAGTTATGTTTAAATAACTGTCATATTGAGTGTTACAGTTTACAGTCATATTGAGTAAAACCTAGTTTTTGTATTTGTGATTCTTTCCAAAATACCCAATTATGTTAAAACTCACATAAAATCAATATTACAGGCTTTTTTAGACAAATTTCAAGTTTGGTTTTGGAGTTATGATTATAAACCTTTCATATTTAGTATGATAGTTACACTGTTATATTGAATAAAAAAACTAACTTGTGTCTTTTCTAACCTTACAAAAGATCAATTTTCTAGTACAACTAACAAAAATACACATCTCAAGGCATTATCAGCTGTTTTTCATGCGTCGTTTGGAATTTATGTTTGAATACATTTTTATTGCTTTTTTTGCATTATCTCAGGATTCTAAGTACATTACTGTCAAAGTAAAACATTATATTTTGTATTTGCAAACCTTGCCAAATGTTTTTTTTCAGGAAAACTCTCAAAGATGCATTTCTTCAGGCAGTATTAGACATTTTGCATGTATGGTGTAGGAGTTATGTTTAAATAACTGCCATATTGAGTGTTACAGTATACAGTCAAATTGAGTAAAACCTAAATTTTGTATTTGCAAACCATAGAAAAACAACTGTATCTAGTAAAACTCACACGTATTCAATATCATAGGCATTTTTAGACATTTTGCACGTTTGGATTAGGAGTTATGTTTTTATTGCTTTTTTTGCATTATCTCAGGAATCTAAGAACATTATAATCATGTTGAGTAAAACACTACTTTTCGCATTTGCAAAATTTAAAAAAGCTTATGCTTCGAGTAAAACTCCAAAAGATGGATTATATCAGGCATCATTAGCCATTTTTCATGTGTGGTGTAGGAACTATGTTTAAATAATTGTCATATTGAGTGTTACAGTATACAGTCATATTGACTAAAACCTCATTTTTGTATTTGCAAACCATAGAAAAACAACTGCATCTAGTAAAACTCACACGTATTCAATATCATAGGCATTTTTTGACATTTTGCACGTTTGGATTAGGAATTATGTTTGAATACATTTTTATTGTTTTTTTCGCTTTATCTCCGGATTCTAAGTACATTACTGTCAAATTGAGTAAACATTTTTATTTAGTTTTTGCAAACCTTGCCAAAAGTTTTTTTTTTCAGGCAAACTCCCAAAGATGCATTATTTCAGGCATTATCAGCTTTTTTTTCATGTGTGGTGTAGGAGTTATATTTAAATAACTGTCATATTGAGTGTAACATTATACAGTCATATTGAGTAAAACCTCATTTTTGTATTTGCAAACCATAAAAAAATACTGTATCTAGTAAAACATTTTGAACGTTGGAATACCTTTTAATTGCTTTTTTCGCATTATCTCAGGATTCTAAGTACATTACTGTCAAATTAGTAGAAAAATACTTTTTGTTTTTGCCAACCTTACCAAATGTATTTTTTCCAGAAAAACTCTCAAAGATAATATTTCTTGAGGCATTTTTAGACACGTTGCATCTCTACTTTTGGAGTTATGTTTCAAAAACTGTCATTTTGAGTGTGACCAATATGAGGCCAGGAAAACCAAATTTTTGTATTTGTGAACCTCTCCAAAATACCTGATTCTGTTAAAACTCACATAAATTCAATATTACAGGCTTTTTAGACAAATTTCAAGTTTG